>NC_030418.2:20837921-21125421 GCF_001660625.3 Ictalurus punctatus
ATATTCATTTATCTATGAATATTTATTTATCAGCGCTACCAATAAATAAAACCACTGGTCATTCCACAACCTTAAAAGAGTACATTAGTAACTGATGTAATCCTTAGACAAGAACATCAATGAATAGTCTATTCAACATAGTAACCACACTTATCATTTAGTCATTTATGCTGAGTCATCTTTATCTTAAATCAGTGACTGCAGATTGATGACAGTGTAACACTTGAAAGTAACCCTGGTACAAGTGGTCTGTACTCCACATAATTTAGAGCATGAAGTAATCAGATTCAGCTGCTTAGGTGCACACGTGAGGAAAGACAGTGTCTTGTGATATCAAATGAACACCCTCTCTCTACCTAAACACGTTACTCCAAAGGCAAGTTGTTGAGTTCATGTGATAAATCTGGTCTCAATAGCAGTGTAAAACAACTATATTTTATAAGGTATTGAGTCTGGTATTAGGATAAATGGCAGGAATTTGTAAGTTTGAGAAATGAATATGGAGGCTGATAGAAAATAATCAGAAATAGTGGCATTGTTGAAAGAATATGCAGGCTAAGAATGAGTAGCTGTACGTGCCCAGGCTAAATAAATATATATATATATATATATATATATATATATATATATATATATATATATATATATATATATATATATATATATATATATAAATACATACATACCTACATACCTACATACACACATACATAAAAGAATTAAATAAAAAAGCAACAACATATAAACACATACATACATTCATGCACCTTTCTAAAGTGGTTTAGACTTTCAAGTTTAAAAGTTCTACAATTATTTTCTACATACTTCATACACATAATATTACATGCATTATTTTATATTTAGAATTATATAATCTGTGAATTTGTGGGGGAAATGTGAAAAACAAAATCTGAAAAGATGTTATTTCACACTCAAATTTTCTAAAACCATATGTTATTCTTTGTAAGGGCATTTATATAAAATCCAATCAATGAAGAACAGAGCACAAAAAAAACCCCCAATAATAATAATAATAAAAAACTTACCGATGTAATTTTGCCTGGTGATGTAATCAACAGTTGTTCAGCCATTGATGTGTCTCAAAGATTCCCTATCGACGCACATAAATGAGAGAAAGTTTCTTTTCAGCTTGGATTGTAGTGGGTTGGTTGTAGGATCACAGCCTTCATCTTGTGGAGAAGGACAGGCGTGGCCAGACTGTAAAGGTTGAGCATGCCATTTATTCTCTTAGATCATGTACAGTTACGAAGATGGTGAGGCTGTTTAGGACACTCAGAGTAGCTGAGACGTTCACTCACATGACGGACAGCAACGTGACACTGCTGAAGTCAATTAACTAAGTGAATTTGTAAAGGCTGCAGCCTGTGGTCTGAATCATGGAAACTCTGTGCTGGTGAGTGAGTAGTCTGTTTTGGCTCAGCACGGGGAATGAAAAGTCGCTGACAATCAAGTGTGGAGTTGAATCAAATGAACCAGAACATGAAACTGAATTCATGGGATTTGTAAATTGATGTACCTAAAAAGGAAAATATTATACATTTGATTATTTTGGAAGTTCTGTGCTTAAAAGTCTTGTATTTGAAAAAATCAACATTTAAAAATCAAAGTTTATAAACTATACATAAAGATATGTTATTTGTTTCCTCATTTTAACAATCTATACCCACAGATTTGTAAATTGCCTCCTTGTCACATGCTTTGTTGGAAAATGGTGGCAGCAACTTGAGCATGAACATTTACTTCAAGCTCAAGACATTTACGTTACATTTAGTAATAAATTGTTAAAAGGGATAAAACAACCAAAAGTTGTTTTAAAACAACCAAAAGTAAGTCAGCAATAGGTATAGGTCCCGTGTTTTTTACTGCTATCATCACATAGCTCATGCATACTACAGGAAAATCCATAGGACAATCTAATGATACAGTTTTAATGAATCTGTTTTGTACGCTGTAGGACTGACTGAACAAGGACAATGGACAAGCTGTATTCTGTCCCTTTAAATGAATTCTACAGCTTCAGCAATTTAGGTATAGCTAACGAAAGTTTATTAAACTTGCATGCAGGTCATAGAAAGTGATATTACTTACAATCTTGTAAACACAAAACAAAAAATATGCTATATAGCAGCGAATAGTAACTGCTAAATGAAACAGGTGGTAACACTGGGAAGTTTTTGCTCCATAGTTCCATTATGGGGCTAAATCCTAAAAACATATTTATAATGTTAAGACTTTAACATACATTAAAGAAATTAGAAAAGATACCTTTTCAGAATTTATTTAACAGTTATTAAACAAGATATATTTGAAATACGTTTTAACACTTTTATATTATGGATCTGAATCAAACACTAAAACTGTATTATTAAATCATTAATTCGATTTGATAAATGTAAGGTTAGTTCATTAAATATGCAGATTTTGTTAAATGCGTGATAGGTTTATCATTTATACCCATGTTCTTTTGTGTATTATTGATCATTCATCGTATAAAACTACCATTAACATGCAACATGTTCATGGGTGGAAATAACAAAAAAAATCACTAAAAAGAAAGGTGTTGAAAATACACGTGCATTATAATAGAATTTGCCCATTTGGGAGGTGGGTTTATAATTTTATTCAAATAATTTAGATTCACAGTGAGAAATTTCAATAAAATTAAATCTCTCTTTTTTTTTCAAGCATTGTGAATTTAGGTTCTGGTTCTAAAATTGGGATATAAACTTAGCTGCTCATTACCAACCATAGAGTTGCATTTGATACCTGTTTCATGTGATTCTTCTTTGGCCTCAGAAATGCCCATTTCAGAACACTAAGGGCTTGTTGTCTTCATCAAATTCATAACCATAGCACTGTTATGGCTCAACATTTGCTCCAAATATCATTATTTGCCTCGTGACAAAATGTCTACATGTGGTATAATTAGGCATGTGTTTTGTGGTTATAATAAGAAATATTTTCTATAATTATAAAATATTTTCATACTGTTTGTTCTTATGGAGAGGGACAGCCAGCACTGTTCATGTGCAGCAACCCAAACATGAGAGTAAAACTCCTAACAAGTCTTACCTCTGTTGCATTTTCACCTGGTAACAGATCTAGTTTCAAAACCTATTCCCCGGTTACATATACAGTATAGCAATTTAACCACAGTTCCTTAGTGTGATCTTACTGCAACAATGAGTCAGATTTAGATGATTGAAGAACCTATAGACTAGGATCCTTATTCACATGCACATTTCAGTTAACATTAATTCCCTGGCAACAGTGTCATGTGGAGAAACACAGCTGCAGGTATGGGATTGCTTCTTCTACTAACTTTATCATTCACTATTTCCTATATGTACTAATGATCCAACCACACACTGTCTCTAACCTATAGAAGACCACAGTGCATCGCTCTGTTTCTCTAAATTCTGTTACAAACTTAATATAATGGTCAGATTTTAACATGATCCCTTTAGTTTAGTAGTATACAAATAAATTTTACTTGCTTTAGCTTTATTTCAACATTGTGCTGAATGTTCATGATAGACAATTATATCAGAGGCTCAGTTAGTCATTGTAGAGAACCTTAAATGTAAAGCTATTGTGAAAATTAAATGAAAAGCTATTGTCCACCTCACAGACTGTATATAAATAGGTATGAAAATGAAAATTTTTGGAAGACATTTTGTTAAAAAAGTGTTAAATTCCCCCATGTATGGAGACTTTTGGGACACCCTGTAATATGAAACAGTTTGAGCACATGAAATAGGAATGAGAGCATGAGAAATAGCTCATCTAATTGACATACATTAACATCCTGATCAGGAAATAATCAGATGCTCTAAATTATGCCCCCAAAGATCTGGTTTGAAAAAATTGCACCACTGAATGAACAAAGGCAGGTTCAATTATAACACAGCTGTAAAATGGACTGTAGAAGTGCATTCATTGCTGAATTGAATTATTGAATTATTGCTATAAACTGAGCAGTCTTTCAACTGTGTTTTTGTTGTGTGTTTAGTGCCTCCACACTGCTACTGTTTCATGCAATTCTGTTTTCTCAAACATCCACTGGTAGTGCTTATTTGCATGAATAAAATGACTCCTGCTGAGCCTAGAAAATGATTGACCGCAGGTAAACTAGTGTAGTGACACTAATAAGCACTGAAATATGTACAGGCAAACAAGTTTTTTTGAAAGAAATGAACAGTGAAGCATTGACATAAGTACCATTGCTTCAAATATGCACAAATGTTTTAGAAGAGACTTAAAATTCAGTTTTTTCTAGCCACAAAGTGGGCCTACAAAGCCACAGCCATTTGTGGCTAGGAGTCCAAGAACGCATAATTGGCCATGCTCTCAGAGTGGGAGGGATGGCATACTCTCTCTCCCCTGTCAGTCAAAACCATATTAGCTAATTGTGGGTGCCAGTGAGCACCCACCTATAAGGAACAGGGAAGTTCGCATATTCCTTCAAGGCTGTTCAGTTGTCCTCTAATGAGGTATGAGCAGCAGTTTGAAAAGATCTGGTAGTAAGCTTCATAAGTTTTGTAGGATGCACATGCTACTTGGAGAGCTAGCTAGAGAGAGGAAATTGGCACAGACTAAAACTGGCAGAAAAATGAGGTGAAAAGGGTTTTTCATGGTATTTCTTTACCAGAGTAAACTAAAGCACTGAAGAAATTTAGAAATGCTTTATAAGAATGCATATGTGACAACATGGTATTGGAAAAGAATTCAAGTAATTGTATGGCTGTCCAGAGTGACTTTAATGATGTGGGATTTTTTCATATAGACATGATTAAAACCTATAATGGGTAATACTCTTTATTTAATTATCTTTACGTACCATATGATATATGGCTAATTGAATTTTTGACTGATCTAAAAATGTTACTCGATATATAACATGAAAAAAATGTTTGTAGCATATTAGTAACCTTTAATTTATACTTATTTATTTGCTGTTTCTCTGTATCATGATAGTTTTATTTTTATACAAATAGATTTTTTAAACCCACTTAAATACTGGACACATACAGTGGTCATTATAATGACTAGGGAATATCAAAATATAGATTTCCTTATAGCACCTACTGTAAGTATAGAATATACGATGCCTAGTCATAACAGGTAATTCATGAAGATGCACTAATCTGAATATATATATATATATATATATATATATATATATATATATATATATATATATATATATATATATATATATATATATAATATATATATATATATATATATATATATATATATATATATATATATATTTGTAATTGTGGTTTATAATAAAGGAATATTATTATAATATTCTAATAGTATTAAATAATAAATAATAACTTTTATATCTAATATATTTTAAAATTGGGCAAAACATCCTTCCCTTCATATTTTTGTGATGGTGTCCAGGTCTACTGCATATATTTGACTGTAAGTATATATCTTTAATGTAATGATAATGTATTGTAACATTTTCTATGAAGCCCAGATTCATAAATCATTATAATTGCTTGTAAGTTAGTAATGATGTCTTGTCCTGATTTTCATGAAGACTAATAATTGCCTATAAAGCTCTAATAATGTGCTTGTTGAAGTGTCACTACTATAATATATAATTATATGTGTACAACTATAAAGCAACTGTAATATTTATTAGCAATTGTTTTTCATTATAAACATTTAAAATGTTATGCTAATGTGCATATACATGTATTAATTCATGTATTAATTCTTACTAAATAGTACAGTTGCTTTATAATTATTCACAGGCCATTATTAGTTATAAAGGCTTTGCATCACATGTTATTACAGTGAACACTTGCGTTACGTAATTATAAGTTATCAAGAAATTATGTATAGCACATTTATGATTATAAAATTGACAAGGAATCATTACCAACCTACAAAGAATTATAAGCACAGTTATAATGATTTAATAATAAAGGCTTCATAGAAGGTCACTGCACTAGTAGTAATAGTAATAATAGTAATACTTTAATAATTATTAAATTATAACAATCATTTGTAATAATGTGCTATCTTAAACATTATTATTCGCTTGTACCATTTCCATGCAAAATGATGATTAAAAGTAGATGAGCTACCCTGTTATTTTACCTTCTTTCACCTGAAGATAACTATTGCTATAAAAAAGACACTGATCTCTTTGTTTGGTGTGAGCTATTTTAGCTGGATTGGTGGTGTATTTCCACAACCAGGGCATCACATGTGTGCCAGAATCTAATCTTTGAGGACAATAGTGTTTTTATTGTGTGCAGGAGGTGGGCTGTAACTTCAGATGTCCCTCCAGGGCTAGATCGATATTTTCTTCCCTCATTTTGGCCTCTGTCTTGTCCCATGTTTAATTGCGTCGTGTAATGGTGGGAGAATGCAGTGGGCTGCTATTCCTGCTCAGGTCAGTGATCCTTCCGCCTCCTGCATTGTTTGGGCTCAGTTTTCTTCACTTGTACAATGTATCTCAAATCAAATAAGCAGCAATGCAATGCTGGATATGTACATACTGTAAGAATGCACTTGTGGTCTTGAGCTTCAACTTGGTTTTTTGCGCTTCATCTTAGACTACGACGCCATGTTATAATGTATACTTGTAGGGAAAGATATCTTTTGTTATGGAAATTCAAATGAACATGTGTCAGCTTATATATAGGCTACTGTAATATCTGAGTTATCAAGTGCATGACTACATCATCTTACCATTAATTAAAATGTTTTATCTAGTGGCGTTAGGAGCAATGATATTTTTCAGCTATTGTATTAAAAAAATTGATATCTAAAGGCAAATCATGGTTGTTCATAGAGTCAACCATAAGTTCCACTTATGCACTAGCAGTCTAGACTATTTTTAATCAAGCAAACACCGACTGAGTCATATAGTAAGATTTGCTCCTGTATTGTTTGTATAGCCCCTACCATTTTCCTTTTCTCACATCACATGACAGTACGCATGACTTACGCATGACAGTATAGACTAAATGAGTGTGCATGTTGAACTGTACTTGATTACTGCCATTGAGAGTGAGGGCTCCTCTAGTGTGGAATACGAGGCTGTTGTGTACCTGATCACGTTAAGAGTGACTTAGATTGATGGCAGCTCCTGAAACCTAATATCCTCTCTCTCTATGGCTGATTTTCTGATGAATGTAATCAGGGACTGACACTCACACACCTGACAGGAGGTCATGTTCCACAAAGCAATGATATCCTTTGACTTACTAAGTTCCTATGAAACAGGATTTGTAGTTCTCATGAGATAGTGATATATTGTGAAGGAATTCAGTTTTTTGTGTGTGGGAAAAATAGTCTTATGTTGGATTTAAAGAGCAGAGTTATTTTTTTTTAACAATAAAATGTTTATTTTGATTTAAAATGATTTATGCTATTTACATAGGTTTCCTGACAAAAAGTTTCTTGTGCCAGTCAAGTATTCGGTTGATAGCTGGCATGTTCTTGACATCCGTCAAAGCACTGAGGCCCTCTTGTGGACACCGTCATTATTTATTTAAAAAAAAAAAAAAAAAAAACCTAGAATACAAAACTAGTAGATGAAAATGTAACTATTTTTCCAGAGATGCTATAAAATACTCAACTACTGTGTGTTGTACACTCCAAAAATTCAATGTCATGAGTGTCTCCAGTCATGCAGTTAATATACAGAGAAGCTTTAAAAGGAAGCTCTATATGCAAGCTGCAGCATGTGTGAGCCTGCATCCATCACTCTGTTTATCGCCACTGCTGCTAATTGAACAGAGGCTCGCCGAATGGGCCCCCATGTGTTCCTCTGTGTCGTGCTGCCATTGGCTGTTGTTGCGGCGTCGCGGCCATTAATGAGACAGGGGCAGGAAGATGGATTACCCAGTGCCATATTGCCCATCATCCCCAATCAAGAACCACCCATGGAAATTGATTGTTCTAATTTGCTCTCATTATTATTATAATACCCGGACAAAATAACACACGCGGCTCGCTGTCAAAGCTGCGAAAACCAGCCATTAGTTATGGGGGAGACAGCAAATGCGTTTTATGAGTTTCGCAGTGAGTTGAAACGTTGGATGCAAACACATCTTAATCAGATTTCCCCTCCCTCCATCATGGTGATATAGCATCTCATTACCTCCACCTCAGAGAGTTGGGGAAGAGACGAGAGTACACATCCATTTGGATTGTAATGTCAGTGTCACAGTTTTGCTTTGTGAATAATGCCTTGAACTTTCCCTGAAACAAGAACAGTAGCAATCACTGATTCAAATACCATAACAAAAAAGTAACACTCACTCAACTTGGTTTGAAGCTGTATTTCTCAGAAAATACGGTGGAATGTGAAAGAATAGAGAAGCTTGTTTTGATGACTGTCTAAATTTTGCTTTGCCTAACAACCTCTCTCTCTCACTCTCTCTCTCTCTCACTCTCTCTCTCACTCACTCTCTCTCTCTCACTCTCTCTCACTCTCTCTCTCTCTCTCTCTCTCTCTCTCTCTCTCTCTCTCTCTCTCTCTCTGAAATGTGAATGTCTTTAAAATGATGCGGGGTGTTAAAGAGGCAATTGTTACTGTTCATGAATCTGGCAGTCTTGCGTTTCACTGGTAGTTTATTTATTTATGTATTATTTACTTATTTATTTATTCATTCATTCATTCCTATTTTTCTTTTTTCCACATAATGAAATAAAATGGTGCATTTTTTATGTAATGTTTTAAAATAAAAGTGTTTGAAAGTCAAGTCTCTCTCTCTCTCTCTCTCTCTCTCTCTCTCTCTCTCTCTCTCTGTGTGTGTGTGTGTGTGTGTGTGTGTGTGTGTGTGTGTGTGTGTGTGTGTATCAGCTCTCATAAGATTGTCTGGAAGTCTAGTCGGCTTTAACCTGCTGTTTAGCAGTGCATCTAACCAAAAAGAACAAGTGGTCAATACCTCACAATGTGTCATGCGGGATGTGTATAAGTAGCCCTGGCTCCAGTTCAGCCAGTGATGTACATCATAACGGCTTTGCCTCCAGAGGCACATAAAGCCTCCAATCCTGCACTGCTCCCAGCTTTGCTATGCTTACGCCGCACTCTGCTTGTCTCACGAGTCCCTCTCATTACATATTATAAGGGTTATAAGGCATGAAAACGACCAAAGCGGGGTACAATTATGCATCCCTAATCAAACTAGTCCCACAAAGCCATGCTGCTCTTGCCCTTTTTATTAGGCGATGGTGAGAAAATGGCAGGTAAATCAGTTGAAGATTACACCTCAGATATTTTTATGACAGAGCCAGGAGTCCCATCAAGAAGGAATATTTAGCTGGGTCAGCAGCACGTTAATGGTGGGGTACATCGTCTGGAATTAGGGCTGTAATTTAAAGCAGTCTTATTACCGTGATCACTAATGTCCAGGCTTTTATTAGCGACACAACTTAATAAAAATTGAAAATATGAGTGCAAGGCTTTGATATATCTTATATGGGGTCTCTAAAGATGTTTTGCAATTTCATATGAAGCCAAATATAGCATCATTCAATGAAAATTACTGCGAGAGGATGGAAGCTGTCTTATTAGAATGCTTTTTAAGCACTATTGTTTGGTAACTTAATTAAAGTGCAGCTATAACTTTCTTAATTGGCTCAGTAAAATAACCTCAGGTGTAGGAAGTTGCACCGGATATTGTAAAAATTCTTACTACGGTTGTAACATTTCTCTTGAAGCTGTGTAGTATGGAGTCACTCCATCCCCTCGTCCCGTTTCCCTACTTTCCCCAATAGGCTCTGTGTAACCTTCAGCCCTACAGGGGAGAGGCTTGTAAATTACCACTGGAGTTTCCCCTTCCCGCTCCTGCTGCTAGCATTTCATTAACCCCATCCTGATCTCCTCCGACCTTGACTGCTTGCCTTCACTCACAGGGGAATGGGCTCTCTCCTCAGCCCTCTGTTCCTTTCACTCACTGCCAAACAGCTTTGAGCAGCAGCCAGTGCATATGTCACCCCCAGCACTGCAGCCTCAGCCATCGAGAAACATGAGAGAAACAGAGAGATGGAGTTCAACTGCTCTTGTTGGTCTGAATGCACACTTGTGTCAGGCATTCACATATGGTCTCATTTCTCTGATGTGCATTTAATGATTATTGTTTTAATGGGAGTTATTATGCTTTTTATGGTGTGATAGATGAATGTATAGTCACATAATTATGGTAATGTCCTGCATAGTGTTATTACTACAGTAGATCTTAGATGTTAATAATCTGTGAATGAAATTTTGTATAATATACCTGTGCTGAGACTTATTGAGGTGATGAAACTGACTTCATTGGAGATCATTTTGGGACAATTTGGAAGTGTTCTGTCTCGTCAAATGTGCTGGAATGTGGACTTGCATAATTTAGTGATCTGAGATGACTGAATATGTCTTAATGAGAAACCTGTATAACAAGCTGACACCAATGCATATGCCTTGCCGAAACATTTAGCTTCTTCCAGGTTCCTGTTTCGATATGGTCATGCAGGACATTCACTCCTTTGAACACAGCTCGTAGCCAGTGTATGGAATGTGGAGGATTATGCTGACACTGCTGCTCTCTCTGTGCCCTCAGCTGCACTCTCTAAACCTCCTTTTTTCTCCTAGAATTTATACACTTGCTCAGCAATGCTATTACAAGTCAGAGTTTATTGGGAAATTGTTACATTATGTGAAGTGTCTAACAAATTGCTTATGCTCCTGTAATTGGATTACAACAGCCGTGTGCTCTCCCATCGGTGAGATTAGGCAGGGAAGGCTCCCACCGATCTCACAACCCAAGCAGTAATTTTATTTGTCTTGCCTCACTCTCCCTCTCCTAACAATGTGGTTTACTCTGCCACTACTTGCCAGATGTCTGTTTAGAGAAAAAAGGCTTGTTTTTTGGTCCATGACAACTAGCCACAGCGCTCATAGTGTGTGCGAATTAGCATCCGTCTCCAGAATGAGATCGATTAATGAAAGCTTGCTCAGGGCTAAAGAGGAAGCCCAAGGCACTTTCACACACATGAGAGTTGCAGGAGTCAGGGATCAGACCAGCACATTTCTGAGATACAACACCCATGGGAAATGATCTTGGAGATGTTCACTCATCTGATATACTTTCTACTGATCCAAACCCAAGCAAAGCGTAACCTGAACTGTAACTGAATTGAATTTTGTGGCTCAGTATAGCAGAGATTTAATTAATATCCTCATTAACTCTACAGTAATATGTATATTTCCTTTTGTGAAAACACAATAAGTATGATAGTGTAAATAATCACGAAAATACAATACGAACATTGTATTGTGTACTGGTTTTCATTGTGTTTTAGATTTTGAGAGATTTTATTTGCTATGACTGAAAAAAAAAAAGAAAAATAAAACAGCCTCAGACTGTGTATGACATATTGGAGTAATCTTATTAGCCAAGCCAGGCTCTTACATAAAAAACTAAATAGAAATAATCGACCCTGCTGCTAAGGTATGTGCACCCTGAGAATGGCTTAATTTTTATAATGTCCCACTGACACGAGATTATCCAGCAAAGTAATGGCTAATCGATAGGGACTTAAGGTGTCAGTAGTAACAGATAACATACTAAAAGGGATTGATTAGAAGAATTTTCCCCTTTTATGAGAAAGACTATACCAAACGTAGCTGCAAAGCTTGTTAAGAGGCGGTTGTACTTATCCTTACAGAGGGCAGACAAAAGAGAGCTGAAGGCAGACTGTCGAAGCCGAGGGAAAGATTAAAGCAGAAGAACTGCTGACCTATGCATTGTGTTTAACATTGAGCTGATTTATAATGGGGGATAAGCCTTGTCTAAAGGGAGAATGAAAGATATCTTGATGTAAATGATCTTAAATGAGATCTCACAGGCTGTTGTCTCAGTGGGAGTCCCAGTAGAGGAAAAACTGAGATCTGGGTGCATGATGAAACCTTGTTGGTCCATTTAAAACATTCTGAGGAAAAAAAAAAAAAGAGACATGACTAATTTCTCGTACATTTGTCTTGGAGTGATCGTCATCATATGAAATATCTAAACATGTCTGGATGTTTTGAAGCATCTAAAGGTTTGCAGGGCTAGAGGTGTATACATTGGCCATAATTTTTTGACATACTGTAAACTGTAAACTGACATGTCAGATTCTTATATTTGCTCCATATCTAGGCTTAAATGATAGTTTGTCCATTAATCAAGCTGAGTCAACCTCAGTAGTGAGGATCTGTAGTGGTATCAGAGTGGCATCTGGTCTCTGACTGTTCTAAGTGTGGCAGCTGTTGCTTTCTATGATGATATTCATCTTGTATCACATGATGCATTCGCTTTATCCACTATTAGACCTTTCTTTGAGCTCCCATTCATTAAATTTCGATGTTTTTCGGTTCTCTGAGCTTTCTGTGTGTACATTTAGAGGGTCTGAGACAGAAAAAGATGGCTGTTGAATAAGGTATACTGTACTGTGTGTGCGTGTGTGTGTGTGTGTGTGTGTGGGGGGGGGGGGTTAGGATTTTTATAAAAGGATGATATTGGGGTTAGACTGCCCATTTTTTCTTTAAACCTGTACTAGTGGAAAAGACAGGGTGAGTGCAGTCAGTTAATCAATGTGACCTTTTGCTGTGAGAAATGTTATAGTTCTTAACAGTCTTTGCTTTTGATCTCTGAACTCTGAAACTACAGTTCTTGGAAAAGTTATGTTTATTTTTTTTTTATGTTTATAAAGTTTTATCCAATATGCAGCAACATTTATGTCTTTTTCCTGTGTGAATCACTGAAAAAAAAATGCTCGGCGTGATCCTCATTATCGGTTAAGTTGAAAATGGGTCCAGTCCTACTATAGTTTTATACAGTAAAGTCAAATAAGAATGCCCGGATTGAATATTGATCCTTGCCAGCCTGGTTAGATTTGATAAAATAATCTGGAACATTTTCTGACCCACACAGTGAATGACAGAAAAAATATTTTTCCCCCTTGTATATGAGTGGCTCTGCATATTTCTGTACTGGGTTTATCTATAAAAGTCCACATCTGAATGAAGTGATTGTAATCCTTATGATCATCAGGGCTGCATCAGATTGTCTATACTATCATTATGTCTAACAGATAAACTATACCGATATTATCTCTAATAACACTATACTCCTATTATCCCTTATAAAAAAAAAAAAACTAAACTATAGTCACATCATCCCGAGTAGGTCATATTAATATAATTACATAGTTATTATTACCTTATGAGTGTTCAATTCAGCCATTACCCTTGCAATTGTGTATCTTGTTTAATCTGATAACAAAATTAACAAAACACAGGCAACAAACCTTACAATTGTCATTTATTATCTGTAGCTATAAAACTATAGGCTGATTTTGGTTGGGTTTACTAGAAAACTAATGTAAGAGCAGAAATGTGTTTTTTCTAACAGAAGATGTCATTGAGGTCAACTGTTACGGTTGTCTGTTTCTCATAATCTCCTAATAATCTGATTTAAAACACAGCAATTTAATAAAGAGGAAGAAATCATACAGTCTTTTGTATGTAATATCACGCATCACATTTCATGCAATATTTGGGGGCCGAGGGCAGCACAAAACATTTATACTAAACCCATTATATGCTGGTTAAAGTATAAGCTAAGAAGATAATTAAAAAAAAAAAAATTAAGGAAATGCACATAGATAATTTATTGCTGACCTTTGAGGATATACAGATGATTTATGGTACACCTGCATAGTATTTGGCCTTGCAGATAAGAAGCTATAAAGCAAGCAAGCAAAATCACTCATTGGAGCAGCCAGCTAGACGTTCTTTATGTTCATTGTTAAAAGTTCATCACTTTAAAGGAAGAGGCCATGTGTCCTTGCAACACAACCTAAACATCCTCAGTAGGAGCAAGACTATCATTATGAAGTACATAATGTAGTGATGACAGAACAGGAAGGAATGCTCAAATTATTAATAGCTGATTTAGATTTCTTCCAAATGAACCGTTTGTACTTTAAAACTCATGAGCAATGTATTATATTAACAATAATATTAACAATAATAATGACAATAAGGATAAAATTAAGGAAGTATTAACGTAGAGGTACTCAATTCATTGATATTTGTTAACTCAGTCATTGGCTAAAGGAATTCAGTTCAAACAAACAAACAAATATAAATAAACAAACAAAGAAATATGTTTTTGTTATGTAATTTAGCTTTAACAGGAAAATATTTCTTCTATGTATTTTTCTAAAAAAAACAAACATTTTTTCTATGGTGGAAATTATTGTACTTGCTTAGTAGCTTATGTTGTAATATACACCTAAAACGCTTTCTATGTGTGAAAGTAAGTCTTGTACATTAGACATGTGTCCAATTTTTTTTCCATCTAAGTTTACTGTTTTGGGGATGGGTAATATTTGCACAAAAAAAATCCCAACAATAGTAGTTACACTTGTTCAGCTCAGGGCCATTTTTATGTATATGTAAAACAAGTTTTTCCCCATATGGTAAAAATGTGATGTCGTGCCGTGCCTATTGTTCAGGTCTCCCTTTAACTAGATTTCCTCTCGCTTTATGAAGTGTGTGATGAGAATGCACACATGCTGTTCACTTCATTTCAAGAGGACTCACTGACAACCTCAACAAAAGAGTCTGACCCCTGCACCTCCTCGTTTCCAAACATTAGGGTAATTCCCTATGCAAATGGGCCTCAGCATTGTGCCTTGCCTCGTGGGTCTCCCCAGCTCCTTTTACAAACCCAGCTTTGACTGATTACCCTCTGACAGCTCCAATGTGGGTGCACTTACCCAGATTGACATAATCATTAGGGGTGGGCAGACCTAGAACCAGATCTCGACAGTTTTATCTATTTGAAGACACCCCCCCTAGCCCTCCTCCCCCTGCTTTACCAAAGCAGCTGAGACTCTCCTCTCACGTACTTCACTCTTGCTTAAACACAAGCTCACACACATAAAAGAGGCAGTACTCTCTCGCCCACTCCTTGCATTCATCATCCTGAAGTTAATTGGTGTGGGCTTTAAGCAAATTTCCTACAGCCCAACCATCAGCCGGCTGCCTGAGGATGCTGGGCAGAATGTTGACTGCTGACCCACTGTCATATGCTGCCTATTGATTAAACTGAAGAAGCAGCCCCTCTGATAGACTTCCAGTCTGGAGAATCCATTATCCCTATGAAAGTTCAGTGAAGGGAGGGAGTGTGTGTGTGTGTGTGTGTGTGTGTGTGTGTGTGTGTGTGTGTGTGTGTGTGTGTGTGTGTGTGTGTGTGTGCTTACCATCAATATGGTAGATGAATAGGGGTTAAACTCAGCTCTGATTTAGAGTTTCTGTTTGAACTTTCCTTAGGCTAATCTCCCTCTTTCCTGTCCTGAGCTCAAATCACAAGTGCTTTGCCTATGCTGAGACATTGCCAGCTTTATCAAAATGGCAGGAGAGAATAGATCACGGTGGCAAGAATAATCAAGGTTTTAACTGATTATAATTGAATTGGTCTAATGGAATAGGCATAGCTGATGATCATCTAATTTTTGCTAAATGAAAGCAGAGGAGCCCTCTTTATTTACGGTTTAAATTATAACTAGATAAAGACGTCACAGATTAATGCCCTCTACCAACTCTTCTGAGTCTAGAGGAAAGGAGCATTACTCTTACAACTGAATGTGTACCCAGCTCCATAATGAATGCAGATCACTGACCCATAAAATAGAATAAAAAAAGCAATCTTGTGTTGTGGATTCACATTATCACCATTGGCCCACCCCCTCCCTCCTCCCCATTCCTGCCATTCCCTAAGAACCGCTGAGTCTCAATCAGGAGGGAATGGGCATTTGTGACAAGCAGTTCACTGTAGGGTTAATTAAACAGCGCGCTTTAGTACCACCACTGTCATCTGCCCAAACACAGATCCATCAGTCACACACACACTTTATCCCTGCACACACCATACACATGTCAAAGTGCCAGAGGTTGGCCGTCCCTCAGTGACAGACAGGGACATTAAATCTTATCTGGTTTATCAATTATTCCTGTGATTACTCACACGGATTAGTCTGTGGGCTCAAGGCATTGCTCAGATTTATCACACAGCGCTTTGGTTTTTGCATTTGTCGTATAGGGAAAGAGTTTGAGCTGAACCTGGTCTTTTGTATGAATTCAGGTGATATTTTTTGTATTTAGTACTGAGCTGGAGAAATGCCTTTTATTAGAGCCGCCCTTGACACTGGGCAGGCGGGCTTTTAGCAAACCACAGTTTGGCACTTTATTTTATTGTGTTCATTAATAAGTATCATTGGCCTTCACACAACACAAATCCTGCATCTCTGAATGCAAACGGTTCACACTGTAGATTAGTTTGGCCTTAAGTTTTGAATCATGTCATAAACTGTTCAATGCAACACCATTAAATATTGCACTGCTATGTAAAAAGGTGCAAACAGTTTAAGGTGATATCTAGTTTGAGGCTATGCTTTTTAAAGCCTAGAGAAAGATGAGCAATAGTATCTTCAATATATCAGTCAGCTATATCATGGCATCCTCTTTAGTGGCCTCTTTAAGTTAAGAGGAACACACAAACAGAATTTTCCCCAGTGGACAGATTGCCTCATAGGGGATAAACATGGTTCTCTGCTGGACAAATAGGGGTTTCTATGGGTTTAATGCACTATAAACAGAATGTATCAGCACCATTGGTACTTTTTTCCCCAGCATATGTGGCCTGACACTTAACAGGAAGACATTGAGCAGAAAAGCACTTTGCCGGCCCTTTTAATATGGCACAGCAATATGAGCATCTAGCCTCTCTCTCCCTCACAGATTCATACAGGCTTAATGTACCTCTCCCAAATCCCATTAGCTGACAGGCTGTTGAAACAGCTTGAATGTGTGAGGCTCATGCTTGAGGGATCAGGCCAAACTGGAAGGTCTGGCACCCAGTCAACTCAACAGAAGCCGTTGCCTCTCCTCTTTAGAGAGGCATGGGCGACAAAGAGCTCATCAGCATTCGCCACTCAAGAACCAGCAGGGAGGCAAAGTGTACAGTAGTTAACTTGCTAATATGGACAACGTGCAGGCACTTGCTTTAAGTGCTGCTGAGCACAACAGACGAAAATTTTAAGACAGTGAACTCACCATCATGACAGATGGGAAACAATTTACTATATGTGTCATAAAACACAGTTTTATTCTTTTTCTTTTACATTTATATTCTTCTTTTTTTTTTTTTTTTTACTCAGATGGTATTTTTTAGTGTAACCTCTCCTGTAGCCTTCTTAGACATGAGAATGATATACCCGGGAGCTGTTTATGGGTTGGGTTGCACCAAGAAACACAGCCAATCTTTTATAACATATTGCAATGCACCGCTCCTTAAAGAGCAGGAGCTACAGCGAAAAAATAGGTCATTTCATTTAAAGGTGACAAACATGTCTTTAATGGTCACACTGAGAGAATATTTTTTCCCCCTTCCCTGTCCATAGGGTAAAAATAGGGAACGTAACATTTGGGCTCGCCGTCCAGAGCTCGGATCCAATTTGTGTTCAAATGTGCGGGAGAGTGAGCATCCACTGGGCCCCTGGGGCAGTGGTACCCCTCTCAGCACTGACATTTTATCCGCAACATACACTGCTGAGTCCTGCTTGAGCAATTAAAGCAACAAAAACACAGAGGCAAGCCCGGCACTGTGCCCTGCATCTGCTTCACTCAGTGTCTCTGCCAAACTTCACTCAAATATTTACCTTGTGTTGAGTTTATTTAAATAGATGGCACCAACATTATTATATCCCAGTTATGTGAAGGATGTCTTATGTTTTTGTTTAAAAGTAGTACATCAAAGCAACTGTGGTATAATAAGATTATTTGGTAATGAAAATTACACCGCAAGCCCAGTCACTTTGACTTACTACTATTAGACAATTCAGCGACTTGGATGACTGAAAACCTTCATAGACCTCTTGCGCTTTTCTTCAGCTGCAATTATTTTCCGTTCTCTTTGATAATGTTTTAGACATTCAAAACGCGGCTGTTGTCTTGAAGATGTAAGGTGCTGTCTGCAGACCACACGTTGTTAATATGGATGTTCACAAATGAAGAGTGATTTTAATTTCAGCTTTTCTAATGAGATAAGGAGACGTGTCTTGTCCAGAGTGAATATGAATGCAATTTTTCATCATATTCATAAACCATTCTGTGCTGATGGGTTCATTACCATCAAATTAGAGATAAAAATCATGCTAGTGCCCTGAAATGATGTGGAAAGACAGCACTGATAAGATTAATGATAAATACATTAGTGTTGGGCCAGACACGTTTCAGAACTGCCACCATGCATACAAGCTGCCACCATTTTTAATTCAGCCAACACAGCAGTGCCAACAACAAGCTACACAATGCCACAGATATAAACACTGCACAGATAGAGAGCATGGATCTGGTGAAAGACACAGGCTTAAAACACCATGCTTTTTTTAAAGCATGGTGTTGATGTGTTTCTGTATGGAGGTAGTCAGCTTGGTTGGAATGGGCACTGGCTCAGGTGTCTTTTAAGCAGTGGTAAAGGTAGACATTGCAGGAGAGGCAGAGGACGTCCTACGGACAGAGCCGCACTGCTGTGACATATCGCCACAGCTGACAGCCTTTAACGTCCCATCTAATTTATGTCGTGCGGGGAATGGGAATGAAATGTTAATAAAGAATCTCTGCATCACATATTCTTAACTGCAGCCTCAGGCCTCTCCCTGCATCTGTCATGAAGATGGATACAGGAAATTGGAGGGAGGGGGGGGGGGGGGAGATAGGGAGTTGGCTTTAACATGTATTAGTGAAGATCAAGAATTTTGAGTCTTAAAAAGAGTCAGGCTCTTACGAAATGCAAATGATATTGCCAAACATACTAACATAAACTGGCGATTAGTTCCATGTACTAGATTTCCTAAGAGAGTATTTAGGCAACATGAATTGACTGCAAAGTGCTTTGAGTGGCTAACATTTATCTCATGTCTCCAGGCTGTCATTAAATAGATTATCTTGTCTGATTAGTTAAACATGATATTGAGCTGTTTGGATTTCCTCCAGCCAGGATGATGGATGAGCAGGGTCATCTTACACAGCCAGGCCTGAAGAGGGCAATGTGAGCACGTGTCTGCCTGAATGCTAGGAACGTTTGCACCGGTCTGGACACACATGCCAGTCCTGACCTTTCAAAAATAATGACAGGATCTGTAATAATGCGTAATTGTGTAATGTGTAAATTGTGCAATGCAAACACAATAATAATTCTATGGCCTACACAGACACTGTGATTAAATAAAGAATTTATAGTTCTTTTTAATTGGCCTTCTACTTTTTTTAATAGAATGAACCAACCCTTTTTTCAAAAAAAAAGAGAACCTGAACATAGTTTAAGTCAGTGAGAATAAATTAAAAGTAGACATTTCACCTTATCAGCACCACATCCACTCCTGCTCCTGCTTCCAGCAGCTAATAGCAGCTAAAATGTGGTCAGTATTACAGGAAAGCACCCTAAGTGGAAAAGTTGAGTTTAAATAGTTTTTGGTAATTACCATGAGGTTAAAGTTAATATATCGCACACAGCAGGAGGATTTTATGGCCTTTTCGCCTTATATCGCCTACCCAGTTACCCCAGCACTCTGAGCGCAGGCAGACATGCGAGAAATTAAAAGTGGAGCTGAGATTACTAAGTGCTCTGATATTCAGGCAGAAAGGGAGAGCTGGACACAGAAAGGACATCTTGAGAGTGCTCTGATGTTCATAATCAAATAACAGATAAAAAAAAAAACCTTATGAACAAAAAGAATAAAGAATCTCATATCTGTAATGGTCAGTCGCTCAGCTCCTGTGCCTGGACCATTGGGTTTTGTGGTCAGATTCAATTTCAGATATTTTATAGTGGCACTGCCACTCCATTAAGACTCATTTCCTTCACACCAGTAGTGACTTTGGGGGACCCGAGGAATTTGAAGGCCAATTGACTTTTAATATGAATCATGCTGTGATCGCCCCATACCCGTCCCCTGCCTACAAATTAGAAATGGCAAACACAGTGTCCGTATCCAAACACTCTTTCCATGTTTTCTGTTCATGGTCCACAAGTCACACACCTCCGCCCATTCTGCAGCAGTGTGTATGTGTGCAGAGTGCTCAGCTGTGTGTGCCTGTGTGTGGTGGTGTGTGGGTATGTGTGTGTGTGGGGGGGGAGGGGGGGGGGAATAAGTGAACGCATACTGACTTATCTTTTCCAAAATAAATTATGACTATATCATATTGGGTACGGTTCAAAAGTGCTGTAGTTCTTGTTAGGGTTCGTGATATGCATTTGAGATACAGACAAACTGTATCTTAATTTTAGGTTAACTCTAATTAGTTTTAATTGTGTCATGAAAATGAAACCAAACAACACTATGTATATATATATATATATATATATATATATATATATATATATATATATATATATATATATATATATATATCAGTTGGAAACTATCCAAGCTAAACTGCTTGAATTCAGTTTCAGTAATGTAGAAACTGTCAAAGTGTCTAGAAAACTGCATATTTAGACACACCTTTTAATCCTGCACCCTTGTACCCTGAGGAAGAAGCATGATATACAACCATATCAAGCTTGTAATTCCAGAACTTCTGCCCCCTACAGGCCGCTCCAGCACATTGCAGGGGCTGTGGGTCCCGGGGCTCATTCATTAGTATGCACAGGCTTTCTCTCATTGTGTGTGGCAAGAGCGGGCCGAGACAGCGGAGGGGAGACAGTATTTTATCCACGCTTGCCAGTATTATGTGGCTGAGCGAGAGATTCGCATTATCGTAATGGGAAAGTCAGCGCAGCGAGATGATGCCCTGGAGCCACGCCACTGATTGGCTGCAAAGCTGTATTTATATATAGCAAAGCCGAGTTCACTTTTAGTTCAGAGCTGAAGAAGAGGAAAAGGCCTGACAGCCTGCCTACTTTATCTGCTGCATGCATGCTCTGCCTGCAGTCATGAACCAGGACCACAAACATGAGCTTATTGTATTAATGGTCATTTTTATGCATTTTTATTATTTTATTGGCTGTGACTGTATATATTCTTGTTTGTGTGTGTGTTTGTGTGAGACTGTAAGGATCAATGTATGTGTGTGTCTGTTTGTTCATGCAGTACAGGAACTGGGCACTGGTACAAATATAGAGCTGAGGCAGTAAACAGTGTGACACTAGCCGACGTGTTTCTCCCTAATCAGCTCAAATGACTGTGCCAAGTCAGAGCTTTTCTGAGCGCTGTTGACTGCACTGCCACTAAAGAGAACACGGCATCTTTTAAAGGGACATTCCACAAGGACAAAACTTTCAGTGTAAAAGCTGAAATTGCAGGCGTTTCATGAATGTTCTTCAGTCGGATGGATTGAGTGGATCTAGGAAGCACATAAATGGAGATCTATCATAAAGGCTTAAAGGCTCATTAGATAAGTCAATAGAGAAGGTAATGGCTGCTTGACTAGTGTAGTATGGTTTAATTCCACAGCCACTGCTCATGGCTGGCTAAGAGTAGTGTGTAACAAAGTAGAAAGTGCATTCTTTTGGCAGCTAAATGCAAGGCTGATCAGCTGTGCACACAGGTGTCATTTCAATCTCACTTGGGATGCATATTGTGACTGTTTTCCAGTTTACTGTTTGTAAAATTAATAAACAAACGCTGTTAATTACCACGTGGGTGATAGCAATCATAAGTGTGGATAAGTTTACAGAGGCTGTGCTTTTTGTGCATTTCACAAAACATTTTATATAATGTATCATGAATTTCAGAGTAAAACTGATATTAAAAATAATAGCAATAGTTTCATTTATGTAGCGGAAAGTGGGAAAGACAAAACTGTGCTAGACATCAAATATTCTTGTACATTTGAGGTTATTTAAGGAATAGGATTCCGCCATTAACCAGTTATTTTGAAATGATCTCCATTAAGAATGTCAAGTATTTGCAAACTTTCAGCTAGTTTTTTTCTTTGTTTGTTTTTTGTTCTGCAACGACATTGCCATTAGTGTGATCTAACAAACCATGACAAGTTAAAGGAGTGTGTGCACCTGGAGTTAAAATCATCTAAGCAACACTTTAAATGAAACCCATCACATTATCCTGCACTGGTGTAATTAGGAGCGGTACTGTACCTCTTTTTAGAGTACACTGTGCACTATTCCATGTCCTTGGGAACACAGTCAGCATTTATGTCACCTGTTTATCCCTGATTCTGCATTCACAGTGGGTTTTATGCAACTACTGGCTAATGAGTGTGTATGTATTCGTGTGTGTGTGTGTGTGTGTGTGTGTGTGTGTGTGTGTGTGTGTGTGTGTGAGAGAGAGAGAGAGAGAGAGAGAGAGAGAGACAGTGTATGTGTGTCAAAGCTCTTGCATTCATCCATTTAAAGACATGTAGGCCTACATTGGTCCTGTGTTTATAATTTCCCACGCTGTAGCATGTAGGCGGCAGCATCTTTATGTGGAAGTAATGGGCTTAATTACATGAGAAAGCAGAACAAATTTAGCGTTTGATTGGCTAGTCATGCCTGGTGTGTTAAAAGGTTGGCAACTTTATTCTGGTGTAAATGCGCTGTTCCGGTTGCTCTGCTGAAGACTTGTGTGGTCTGTTTCTGTGAGGCAGGTGGTTGAGAAATGTTTGATTTACCTCAAAAAAAAAAAAAAAGGATTCTTGGGGTAAGAAAAATCTGTGTGTGGTGCAATGCAATGCAGAGGCTTTGAAGGATTTTCCCCCTGAAAGTGAGTCTCAGTTGCGAGAAAATGCTGAGGCCAGCAGCTCACACCTGCTGGCTCGAAGCAGATTCTCACACATTCATGCACATACTTACAAACACACACAAACACACTCTGTCTTGCTATCTTTGAGTAGTTAAAATAATAATAATAATAATGTATTACTGTTTACAATTATTATTATTATTATTATTATTATTATTATTATTATTATTATTATTATTATTATTATACAACCAACTGTCTATAAAGCTGTAAGAATTACTATAAATCTTAAAAAGCATGCAGTATATAAGATGAAAGGTCCAGAAACTTAAAAAGGCCAGATTAAACAAATACTTTTTTATTTGGATTTACAAATACCTGACTTTCTTTGAAACACTGTTCCAGAGTTTAGGCTGGACATAAAAAATAAAAATAATAATAAAAAAAAAAAAAATTCCATTAGCAGAACTACAAGTTATCCTCCAGATAAACAGCAGGTCAGCTTAAGCTGAGCTTGCGATGGGCTATACTGCTTCAGGATTCACATTCAGTTCGGTATTACTGTAGCTTTTAATGCTTATTTCACTTATTTGACCAACCCAAACCTTAACTTTTCTGGTTCTTTTATTTTCTCAAATAATGGCGACCAGCCAAAGATATGTGTTAAACTGACTGGCATATTTGGCTGCTTTAACTCAATAACTGTGTGGCTGTTTAGGTGTTTGGTTTTTGTTGTAGTTTTAGTTGCATTCACTGGATGCTTCAGCTCTTGACTGGAGACATGAAATCCATAATAATATTCTATTAGAGCTTCTATCAACACTAATTAATTAAGAGCTCAGTTGAAATGAGGGGCACGGCGCGCTCCTCATCTCTGTGGATTTGGAATTGAAAAGCACTCATGTGGAAAATGTCTACATGCTCACTAGGCTCAGGTGTGTTTCCCATAGGTGTGTTTGACTCGTCTGCTGTCTCTGTATCACACAGCATTGCCAAATGTAGTTCAATCTGCCAGATAGAGGAAACTGGCACAGCCACAGATTTGACAAAAGACTTAACACATAATGACATAATATTCACCAAATCATTTAGGATTTGACAAGTTCATCCGATTCGTGTGCAATTTTCGTGCATGCTATTGTGTTTTGCTTTTAGAAAGCAAAGTGATAGAAGGAGATTACTTAATTTACTAGATCTTAATGACATATTCATTGATTTAGAAAACAGTTGTTTTAGCTTCCATCTCGCCATCATTTCTTTGATGAGCTTTCCTACAAAATAATTGTGCCTGTTAATTAGCCTCATAATGACTGTAAAGCCCCAACGCTCTCTGACAAAAGACTTGGGTTGCCAGGTTTGTTTCACACAGCTTGTGCCCTGCATTTATAAGCATTTATAGTGGCTTCATTGATCCTGTATCCACTTGTCCTTTATCCAAAAACAATTCAAACAAATGTGTAAGATATGTGGCTGATGTGAACGTATAGCTTACAGAAGATGGGGTGAAGCAGCAGCTAAAAAGGCAAAATATTATGTAGGATGCTTATATACCACCTTCAATGGAACTTAACTCACTTTTTATTGTAGCTGCAGATGCATTTAATGTGATTTATGTAGCTAGATGTAGAGTATATCTCATTTTATTGTATTTCATATGAATTAGAATAAGATGGATGGATGTAACTTGGTTATGAAACCAGGTTTGTGGAACTGTGCAGACAAAAAAAGATGCTTTAATAATAAAGAGGCTTCAAATGTGTACACATACACCAGTCAGGAAACTGGTATCCATCTTAACAGTCATATTCATTAGGAAATGATAGATTGTCAAGCATTACAGCAAAGTTGTTTCACAGCCAAGTTAAGTGTTTAATAAGTCAACAGAAGAGAACAGAATGAGTAAAACCATGCCTTTTGTTCCAGAGATTCCTTTGTTTTATCCCATCCCAGCTGCAGTGTTTTTTCCTGGTGCTCAGATAGAACTGGCCATGTGATTAAGGACTCTGAGGAAGAAGAGGCTTGTGGCGACCATTATTCAGCACCGAGATGGATGGACTTCATGATGTGCATTGTGCATCAGGCTGAGATCTGTGCCTAACTAGGCCTGAATAATTCACAATGGCTGTTATTAGAGAAGGGCCGATTGGCGACAGAGAGACAGGATAATGACATGGCTCGGGGTACCGAGAGGAGCAGCCACAAGTCAGCCTCATCTGAATAGTTAATGCAGAGTTTGAGCCTAAGTGTTGATGGCAGAGTGAAGTGACAGAAAGCCACCGCTAAGTCTGGGGTAATGAATGAAGAGTGCAAGAGACAGCTACGCTAGAACTCAAGGCCGACCTCTGGTTTGGGGCGGTGAGGCTAACTCCTCTTCTCTGAATCGTCTCATAAAAAAAAGCAAAGAAAAAAAAAGTGGGGGGGACAATCCCCACCAGGTTCTCTCTCATAAATATGCTAAGGAGGTGGAATAATATTATAAATATGAGTTTTATGAGTGCAAGAGAGAGAGATCTATAGAGCCTGAGGATATGCATCCATGGCAAAGTGCTTGGCAAATGCAGGAAGGACAATAATTCACTACATTTGCTGCCAGTGCTCTGTTGAAGCTGCAATAACAACAACAGTAAGCTCAGGTCTGACTATGCCCACACAAAAGGCTTTGTATGTTCTGTCACTCGTTTGGATTGAGCTTCCCAGCATGCACGAGTAAAATTAATTCAATGCATCATGATGTCTATAATTAAAAAACTCTTTAGCTCACCAGTGGATTTGATCCATTAGTGAATGGTAGCTTCTGAATCACCCCTGTGAGAATAACGTTTTAAGAAGAATGCGAGTAAGACTCAGGTCGACGAGGTTTACTTCTCCTTTGCTCTTTGCTGTATTTCTCCTCTGTGTCTTCATGGGCTACCCATGTTCAATCCCTAGTGCTGAGACCGTGCTTCTTAGCGAGTACCCATGCCTTCTGGGTTGGCATTAGAATTCTGCACTGGCACCCTCTGGAAATCGCTAATCTCTTCTCACTAGACCTGCTCATAAAAGTGATTGACAGGATTTCTGAGAAAAAAATGTTTGCACCTTTGGTTTCCTCTATGCCTGTGCAGGGCTTACGCTATCCATTTCATAAACAACAATTTACAGAGAGACAAATGAGATAGTAGCTACTGTCATCTAAGGAGTGTTGACTTCATGATTATATGTGACATGACTGGTGGAAGGCATAAAGAGGCTTGAAGAGACAATCTGTTCAGCTTCAACAGATTTATGTCCATCTAAAGTTGAAATATTTTGTCTTTGAGTCTACGTCTTATATTTCTGGATTGTACTGAGCCGTATGGTCACATGCCGGGTAGTACATCATTAAAAATAACACAGCATTATATCAGAGGAATTTGTGGCCTCTGTGATGTGTAAGTGAATTGGTTTTCTGCTTGCTGGTTTATGGGAGGCTATAGGAATGTCCCTTACGTGTGATTAAGCTCTTGCTGCTGCTGTTGGTGTATGCAGCATTGGCCAGTCTTTGAGCTGATGGCAACATTCAGCACCTGTTTTGGTGTATACAAATGTAACGTAAACTTCTCATGTGCTTCATAATAATACTGTGATTATTACTAACCACCCGGGATATTCTTAGCTATTGTTATGTGTATTGGTGTGTCTTGGTTTTTAGATACAGTGTGGAAGGGGTTGCGGGAATGGGGGTGGGGCAGGGGTCGTTCAAGTTATGTATACGACAAATACATCTAGTTATTTATATGTAACCAAAGGTGATCCATGATGAAATTACTATATTGGCTCAATAGTTGTTTGATAGTTCCTTGAAATATATTAGTTAATATTTACAATGTCGAAGCAACAAAATCAGCTAAAAATAATGTATTAAGTCAATAATGAACTGAATAGGAGTAACAGACCTCTCAGAGTTGTGAACTGAGATCAGAGACACATACGCCGTGTGTCACCTGAATAACAGCCCAGTGCCTACAAGCATGCATATGACAATCAACACATTAACAGTTCAAGCTTCCAGGATGCAATCACTCTCATAGCTTAATACCTTTTCCATTAGTTTCATTGTTTCTCAATCATGCAATGTAATATTAGCTTTAGGGGTTTAAAGATCATCTATCCCATAGACTGGCATGACCATTCATGAAAGTATAAAACTTATGGGAAAAAAAAAAAAATATATATATATATATATATATATATATATATATATATATATATACACACACACAAATTCAAAGACAGAATTCTAAACCTTCTTGTTTGCCTTCTTTAAAGGAGAGTGTTCAGTGTGTTGGGGAACAAATTTTAAACCTATGTAACATGATTTCGTAATACAAGATGGTGCCATAGTCTTGACATTTAACCATGTAGAATTAAACTCTGCTTAGTGGAAGTCTTTCAGAGTCAAAGTGCTGTAACACTGTGTCCGAAGGTTAATAGGGGTCGGGTGGACGAAATCACAAGTTGTGATTGCTATTTAGACAAACAGAGAGCCATAGATCTGTTCCAGTGACTCAGTCTAGACTGTGGCAGTTCACTTTTCTTTCTACGCCCATCTGTGTGTTTGATCTGGTGTACACTGTTGACCTTACTGTGTGCCTGAGCCCCAGAGCCAACAGAGAGGTCACAGCACCACACAGCCTCCACCTGCATTACCAGTCAGGACTAAATTTGAAGCCTTGCTCCAGCAGCTGACCCAACACTGAGAAACATACCAAGGGATCGCTTGAACACAATCTATGCTAAGTCTGACACTGTTGTTATTATTTTTACATTCTTCTTTATGCCAGAGAAATAGATTGAGTCTAATTAGATAGGTAGTCACTGCTACACATTGTTTCTCAAAGCACTGATCCCAGCCACAGCGGTGCAGATTTATAACTTGATGAGTGATCCAGTTTATTATTGAAGGGTTTCGACTTCCATAATTCATGTGTTTTTATTATAATATGGGGGAAAGTAGTGATTAATTGAAGAATAGACTTAAGGAAAATACTCATGATAGAAATGGAATGAAATATGGTTGTGTTGTTGCCCATTAAAGTGCTTGAGTAGTGATCATAACAGATGATTTTGTGTGATACATGTAATTCAGTAATGATGAATTTCCCTTTACTGACTACAAAGTAAGGGCTATACTAGGCCAATAAGAGTGACCATTAATCTTTGTATAGAAATGTGATATTTCAAAGAGACCATCAAAGGCTTAGTGTGAAGAGAGGGAATGTGATTATGATATACTTGCTTCATTGCTTAGTTGGTATACAAGAACTGTGAAGGGATTTATATTTGAGCCACAAAGTAGGGATGCTCCTTTCATAATTATAAAAACAAAGCAAGCATTCTTATTATGTAGTCATCATACTTTCACTTCAGTTTATATTTTCTATGTTATTTCTTTTCATGGGCACCATTTTAAAGGATGCGTCTTGTTTTCTGGTTTATGTGGTTTATAGGTCTGACTGCAGCATTGCAGCTGACTTTCAGTGATGAATTATTTTAACATAAAATGTCAGACTTTGGCAGCATGGAAATTCTATAGACAAACAGAGGAAAGAGAGAATTGTAATAAATCTGAGTTGTCTGTGTGTGGGGACCGGCAGTGAGTATGAGCTGGGTGCGGTCACGCCTGTTAGAGGTGTTCTGGGACTGTGTTGTGCCCTTCACTGGGTTCGGGTGTCAAGCCCCAGGCTCTGATTGAGTTACAATAAAAACAGCAAAAGGTCACCCTTGTGTAGGCAGACTCCAACCACGCACTGACCACTCTGAAGGAAATCTGAGGTCATTTGAAAGGTGCACTGCAGGCCTTCTGTTCTGTTGGTGGTATGTGGAGTGACATAAAAACTGCTTAAAGAAACACTTGATCCTACACCAATCATAAAGACTGATTGAGCTTTTTATCACTGTTACACTGCTATGTAATAGACTCGGGCATCTTGCGATGAGGAGGAGTGTAGTGTTCACTTTCATACTCCCTACAGTAGCTATTACCCTAGTCCTCCATTACACACATATACATTCCACCCGGTTTGGTAGTTTGATGTGTATTATTTATGATGTATTAGAAAGAAGAAAAAAAATGTGCTCAGTATCTGGTTAATGCTCATTCATCATTCATTAATTTTACGTTTTTGAATTCTAAAACCCAGAGTTTTAATTATCCTAAGGCTCGGCCCCATAAAGCCAAACATAATAGTTATTTAAGGGTAAGAATTTTATGTTGAGGAAGTATCTCATTATTATAGATAAAAATAAAATCTTTTTTTTTTTTTTTTTTTTTTAATTATTCATTATGGGTTATGACCCACAGAGCTATTCAGCACCCTCTGGTGAGCTAAACTATTCACAGGCCTTAAGTCATCAATTTATTTATATATTAAAATACATAATTTGATAATCAAAGACATTAGCAGTTTTGTGAGCAATGCTGCAAGTCAGTGGTCAATAACCAATTAGGAATTACCAATTAGATTGGAGTGCATGCATGAATTTATCAATATTTTGAAGTGAAGTTGGTGATGGACGAATGGTTCTTTGAACAGTTATAATACATTAGCTTGAAAATTGATGACACTAAAATCAGTGTAATAAGCTTTATAAATTTGCTATTAAACATGCTTGTCATAGGTGCCAATGAATTCTCTGCATTTTACATACCATTTTTGAAATAGCCATTTTTTCCTTTTGAACATCCTGTCATGACTTCAACACTCTCAACACTCTCAGTGTTACAAGTGATATGCAGGTAATAGGAGTCCTGCTGTTAGGTAGCAGACATTATGAGCTGTGTATTCAAGAAACATACTGTGTTCTCTGGTCATGGTGAAGACCATTCTAAGACCACATACTGTGGAGCTCCTCTGAAATTCTCCATGGGCTGTTATTAAACACGACTTCAAGCTTCCCGAAGACTTGTATGATCTAGAAATACAAGGGAATTTTAAGAGCACCACTAGGAGCCAACAGAAAGCAGTCCACTACCTTAGAGTTTATCCAACAGCTTTCTGGTCTAAGCTTGTAAAACGTCTGACGTTAACTATTGTGATTCTCCACAGACTTCATCAACATAATTAGATGGATGAGAATACTGCCTCTCAGATGATCGTCTAAGATCGTTGTTTAGGGCTGACATGGACCTTCAGCTAAACCCACACTAAATTATATTCCCTCTCTTCTCTACTCTTGCCTGTGTGAATGCTGATACAAGCAGAAATTCATGCTCACCTCACCATCTTTCCCCCCTTCCCTGGGCTCCCAGCTCTTCTTTCAGACTTTGCTAGGGGAGAGAGAGAGCTTCCACCAGACCATTCTATTTCTTTTGACTTCAGAGCCTCCTTTTTGTAATACTCAAGCAAAAAGCTATCAGGATTAGACAGTATCAAAGTCTTTCATTGTATATCACCCATGTAATCTGTTGCCTCCAAGCACTAGCAGAGGGAAGATGCTGTATTTTGTTGGCCTGCCTGCTTTGCCTGAAAAGGTTAGGCTCAAATCTGAGCCTATTTATCTGCTGTCTATCCCTGTCTACCCCCGCCATTGCGCTTCGCTCCAGGCCCAGCAGTTTCCCTCTGCTCTTCTGGGGAAAGAATGATATACTGGCTAAATGAGCTTCTTTATCAATCCACGGGAGCAGAGGGGAGGACGCCTGCCTCCTCAGCTTATGTCATCAATATCCTCTTATATAAATGTCAGCTGTACCATTTTACTCATAGCCATTTCCCACACTGCTGATTACATTATCCTGTAATGGAGAAAAGCTGTTCTTGGTTCTCTGTCGTTCTCTAACTTGTGCTCTCTCACCCTCTCTCTCTTTCTCTCTCTCTCCTTCCCTAACTCTCCCAACGGTAGTGTGTCAATAGCCTGCCTCCATGAAACAAGTCAATTTTCTGCTGCCTTGGCAGCAGAATAAATCTCAGAGCTATCCAGAGCTCTGGAGATATTTATATTGAGAGTGTGTGTGTGTGTGTGTGTGTGTGTGTGTGTGTGTGTGTGTGTGTGTGTGTGTGTGTGTGTGTGTGTGTCTGTATGTGTGTGTATGTGTGTGTGTGCGTGTGTGTGTGTGTTTGTGTTTGTGTGTGTGGGTGGGTGTATGTGTGTGATGTGATGTCAGTTTGTGTCCTTGGCTGAATGGGAGTGATTTCTTGCTTGGGATCCAATGCAGAAAGAAAGAGAGAGCGAGACAGAGAGAGAGAGAGAGAGAGAAAGAAAGGAAGAAAGAAAGAAAAAAAGAAATTAAACAAGCAAGAGACAGAGAGTTAAAGAGGGCAGAACAGAGGGATGAAATTGTGCTATGCCCACCGGGTAGAAGGAGGACGGGGAGGTGGAGTCATTTCTCGTCGAGCCCTTAAAGCACGACTGGCAGTGATGACCCGCTGCATTTGTTTTACTCGCTGCAGTTGAGGTGGCAGGAGGAGACTTATGTGCAGATGGATGCTGCTTTAAAGCTCAAGGGCCTCTCTCCCTCTTTCAGGGGAGTAGATATTGTGTTGGCCAGTGATTCATTACAAGCAGTTCAGGTGTGAAAGGAAGAGGCCATCACACTTTCCTCAGCTTCCCAGTGATGCAGAGGAAAAGATTCTCCCAGCTAAGACACTTAACACTCAACTGACATTTAAGCACATCAGCTCAATGTCACATTTCAGCTAAATTTCATCGATCAGGCACTCAGCTGCAAACATGAATATGTAGGTTAATTGAATAGCTTAATGTTTGTATTAAACTATCATTCCAGCTGATAACTTTTACATAACTTACAGGAACTCTGCATTTCTTATGGTGTTACTCATTTGTCTCAGTTTGAAATTTTATACTGAACTTTCCAAGTTACCTTGGGTATTGATGGTTTAGCAAGCATTACTGCTTTCAATCCAAACACAAGGGGGCAGTAGAATTGAGCTAGGCGGCTAAGCTGAGGCTGGAGGAGAAATGTGACATGTCAGCAGGTTTAGACATTAATGGCTGTGTGTTGAGTTATTTTGAGGGGACAGCAAATTTACACTGTTACACAATCTGTACACTCACTACTTTACATTGTAGCAAAGTGTCATTTCTACAGTGTTGTCACATTAAAAGATATAATCAAATATTTACAAAAATGTGAGGGGTGTACTTTGTGAAATGGTACAAAGTGAGATACTTTGTGAAATACTGTATATATTATATCTTTTCATATTATATCTTTTCACTCCCTCATACTGGTTACTGGAAGTTCAACATGGCACCTCATGGCAAAGAACTCTCTGAGGATCTGAAAAAAAGAATTGTTGCTCTACATAAAGATGGCATAGGCTATAAGAAGATTGCCAAGACCCTGACACTGAGCTGCAGCACGGTGGCCAAGACCATACAGCGGTTTAACAGGACAGTTTCCACTCAGAACAGGCCTCGCCATGGTCGACCAAAGAAGTTGAGTGCACATGCTCAGCGTCATATCCAGAGGTTGTCTTTGGGAAATAGACGTATGAGTGCTGCCAGCATTGCTGCAGAGGTTGAAGGGGTGGGGAGTCAGCCTGTCAGTGCTCAGACCATACGTCGCACACTGCATCAAATCGGTCTGCATGGCTGTCGTCCCAGAAGGAAGCCTCTTCTAAAATGATGCACAAGAAAGCCCACAAACAGTTTGCTGAAGACAAGCAGACTAAGGACATGGGTTACTGGAACCATGTCCTGTGGTCTGATGAGACCAAGATAAACTTATTTGGTTCAGATGGTGTCAAGCGTGTGTGGCGGCAACCAGGTGAGGAGTACAAAGACAAGTGTGTGTTGTCTACAGTCAAGCTTGGTGGTGGTAGTGTCATGGTCTGGGGCTGCATGAGTGCTGCCGGCACTGAGGAGCTACAGTTCATTGAGGAAACCATGAATGCCAACATGTACTGTGACATACTGAAGCAGAGCATGATCAGTATGCAGAATTCCAGCATGATAACGATCCCAAACACACCTCCAAGACGATCACTGCCTTGTAAAGAAGATGGACTGGCCAAGCATGTCTCCAGACCTAAATCCTATTGAGCATCTGTGGGGCATCCTCAAATGGAAGGTGTTGGAGATCAAGGTCTCTAACATCCACCAATTCCGTGATGTCGTCATGGAGGAGTGGAAGAGTACTCCAGTGGCAACCTATGAAGCTCTGGTGAACTCCATACCCAAGAGGTTTAAGGCAGTGCTGGAAAATAATGGTGGCCACACAAAATATTGACACTTTGGGCCCAATTTGGACATTTTCACTTAGGGGTGTATTCACTTTTGTTGCCGGGCGGTTTAGACATTAATGGCTGTGTGTTGAGTTACTTTGAGGGGACAGCAAATTTACACTGTTATACAAGCTGTACACTCACTACTTTACATTGTAGCAAAGAGTCATTTCTTCAGTGTTGTCACATGAAAAGATATAATCAAATATTTACAAAAATGTGAGTGGTGTACTCACTTTTGTGAGATACTGTATATATATAAATGAAAGTGCTCATTAGGGTGTGTGTGTGTGTGTGTGTGTGTGTGTGTGTGTGTGTGTGTGTGTGTGTGTGTGTGTGTGTGTGTGTGTGTGTGTGTGTGTGTGTGTGTGTGATGCATTCCACAGTAGATCGATTGCTCAACAGGTTTCACTTAGTTTCCGTTTGTACAGCATATACTGTACATCTCTGCTGCTGATGGATTTGGGGAAATGTCAGTCAAAATTCATTGAATAATCACCAATCCAGTATGAAGGTGAACTAAATGGTGACTGGGGAAAAATGCCTTCATAATACTTCAGTGTTCAGTGATTTTTGTTAGTTAGTTTGTTTGTTTGTTTGCTTGCTTTTAAACAAAATAATAGCTGTTAAGGTTGTTACATATCAAATCATATTTGTGCCATATGTACATTTTAGTGCACTTGCTAGTCAATGAGTTAGCCTGTTTAAGAATTAATTGAAGTTCATATGAGAGGCAGTAAACTTTGTATGGGCACAGTGGCTTGGTGGTTAGAACATTTGCCTTGCATGTTTTTCCCCTGCTTCGGGAGTTTCCTCTGGGTACTCCAGTTTCCTCCCCAGTCCAAAGATATGCATTACTGGCATCTTGTCTGTAGTGTGTAAATGTATGCGTAAATGTGCCCTGTGATGGGCTGGCCTTGTGCCCCGAATTCCTTGAGGCTCCAGGCTCCCAGCGACCCTGTGTAGGATAAGGGGTACAAAAAAATGGATGGATATTTCAACTAAATCTATTTTGTATTTGCAACATCAGTGTCAGATTTAATCAATTGCAGGATAAATTCCAATTATTACCACGGAGCTTAGAAAAGACAGTCTGAATAGACATAATGCTCTTGTTTATTAATATCTTTACATTGCACTAAGCCAATGATTTTTGATCATAAACATTAATGATAACATTTAATGGAAAAGCAAATGTATGGTGGTGCCTATACGCATTGACCTTTTCTTTCAATTATATGGGGATCAAAGGTTGCAACCTCTTATAGTTATTTTTGCCTCAGGTTTTAGTTTATTTTCAAATTGATTCAAGAAAAAAAAGGGTGGACTGGCCAACTAACATGAAATCAATGGGAGAGTGATGTGATATTAAAGCAGTGATTTGGGCATTGCTCTTGCAGTGTGATGCAGGCTAAACAGCTCTAAGCCACTGCTAGCTTGACAGGCCAGAAATGTGACATTTTGAAATGTGCTCCAAGTAACAGCAGACATTCAGTGTTTTATTTAAAATCAATGCTCTGGCCGTAATGGCATCCTCAAGAGTTGTGAATCTTGTGTAGCTATTCTTTTATTTATTTATTTGTTTGTTTGTTTGTTTGTTTATTTATTTATTTATGTATTCATACACATACGTGTGTGTATGTGTGTGTGTGTGTGTATATATATATATATATATATATATATATATATATATATATATATATATATATATATATATATATATAAATCACTGAATGGAGAGGTTAATTGACTTGCTTAGAAAAAGAATTCCAAGCTTAAATAGAAAAAGGCATATGTAAAGTTATGTAAGTAATTAACATGACTTTAAGATGTAATTATGTACTAGAACAATATTATTATGGTTTAATTTGAAATACGTCAATAAAAAAAATCTTTTGAAACTATATTTAATATGTTTTTATTAAACATACTGTACCTTACAAATATATGAATTTCTTATCCATTTCTTTTTACAGCACATGCACAAATTTACAAATGCAGATTATTTTCCATGTTGAATTTAATAGCCAGTGAATGGGGCTGAAAAATGACATGGGTGACAAATGATACTAACAGTTCATTGGGTTTAGTTTTGTTAACCTTTGAGAATGCTTCCTTGGCCCTTGGGTGTGTTAAAATTCATGACTGTTGAGGTTTTTATTCATAACCCCGAGCCTTGATAAAGCTGTCAGGGGTGGGAGACACACGAGGGGTCACACGACCTCACACTGATGAGCCTAATTCACACATCCTCAAGACCTCCCCCTGGAGCCCGCCAATCACAATAGCTCCCACTTGACCTCCGCTCCTCCACGGGGGTCCCCTATTGGCCGTGCAGTGAAAGGAGAAGGCTGCTAAGACCCTGCTGCTCATCTCCATCACAAAAGCAGCATATGTTTCTGAGTATTTCAGCGCATGAAACTGGCAGTGTCCATATTAGCCTGACTAGAGAGACCAGGTGCCGGAGCAGAAAACACCCACAGGCAGTCCATTCTGTGATGGAGGAGACACTGATGGAAGAGAACAGCAGCAGTGTTTGTGGAACGCTGCTTTAGCTGTGTAACAGGCTCCCTCCAAGTGCTGCTGTTTCTGATTTCCAACCAGAAAAAGTGTTGTGATGCTTCATAAAGAGCTCTCAGTATATGCGTAATGTTCTTGCTTCTTGGTAGGCTGTTAAGACTTGCTGTGATAGAGCGGAGTTTGGCATATTGAATTATAGAGTTGTAGATGTTGACTGATTGCTCACACTGAGATAATTATAACACTAAATCCACCTTCATTCGGGATCTTTTTTTTTCTGCACCCCGTGCCGCACAGGCAAACATCTCACTGCTGATTAAACATTGATTTTCCTCCAACACCCCCCCTCCCTCACCCGGATAACGTGTACATATAAAAAAAAAAAAAAAAAAAAAACTAAACAACATGAAAAAATAATAACATTTGTTGTTATAGAGCAACCAAATCATTTCGAGCAACATTCTGAATTGATTATGTTACCTATGTGGAGATGGTGTACAGAAACAGCCATATAAATACATTCTAATAAGGATACACATTTTTATGGAGGTGTTTTCAAGATCTATTCAATTCTTGTTTCGTGTGGTACAGATGTTGTTGCACTGATGTTGGAGGACTGGGGAGAAGGAGAGCAGGAGGTGAAATGAGTGAGGGAGAGTGTGTAAGAGAGGACAGCAGAGTTTTGCTTGCAGTCAGGGCCTCTCTCTATGATGCTAAGCTAGCTCCACCTAATTACTATTCAATAAACTTCCGTTAAATTAACAGCTCAATAGGCAGCAACATCTGCTGTATGTGACAGGCCACTGAGGCGTACATCTTCCCAATCCTCACTTCTCTCTCGCTCTCTCTCTCTCTCTCTCGCTCTCTCTCTCTCGCTCTCTCTCTCTCATGCTTTTCTTTTCTTCTCCCACTCATTCTGCTTCCCTTTTTTTTATCTCTTTCACTCCATTATCTTTCTCTCCAGCATTCTCTATGCACAACTTCATTCCAGCTTTCTCTCTACATTACTCCATTTCACACTTTTTACAACCTTCAGCTGTGTTTTTCTCCTCTCCCGGCTTGGCTAGTTAATTGAAAGTTGAATGTGAGGATGTGACTGTGTGGTTGTGTGTGTGTGTGTGTGTGTGTGTGTGTGTGTGTGTGTGTCTGACATCTTGAAGCAGATGAGGGAATGAGCGAGTGGCTGGTTGCCTGTCTGTCAGTAAGAGATTACTGCTGCTGCTCAATCAGACTCCTCTCACTCCGTTCAGCTCGCACAAAGAGACACACAGCTGCTGGAGCCATCCAGGGGCATCGCTCACAGCTAATGAATATATCAAGTTAACTCCAGCACTTGAGCTATGGGAGTTATCCCTAGTGTGGCTATGAGGGAAAGGGTGAGGAGAGGGCAACAGAATTAGCCATGCTCAAGTGGCTATAATGGGACAGAAAAACTCAAGGCTGATTAAGCCTTATATTTTTGTTTTGTTTTTTTCTGGTGTGTTTGCGAGAATTATCAGCAATGTGCTTTGAAATGGCAAATTCATGTGCAAGGCCAGACTGCCAACCCCCATTTCTCATCTTCCTCTCACCTGTTCCACACTACAGAGCTCTCAGCATTGATCCAGACACACCCGGCTCCTCACCATCAATCATAACACCAGCTCTCCCCTTGCGCCGCCCAAGGTCCACCCGTCCTCCTTTCCTATTTTAGCCATCCAGGTAAAGACATTCATCAGCCATTTTAACACTATCTCCCTCTTTTTTCCTCGCTCTCTGCTGCTCTCTAGTCTCCTTCCTTTATTGCTTAGGTACTCTGTAGTGTGTCTTTTAGTGTTTCATACTGTGAAGCAGCTAGCGAACAGAGCCAATCATACCTCTGAGAGAGAGAGAGAGAGTGAGAGAGAGAGAGAGAGAGAGAGAGAGAGATGAGTGAACAGTCTTTGACACAAAGAGGTCAGTCCATAAATCTTAGGTAGATAGAGCAATCCCATCTGAGCCAGTTGTGGTTAAGGCCTGAAACAGGGATTCACTAGGGTCAACAGAGAAAGTGGGAGGGAAAGGAAAAGCAAAGCGAAATGTTATCCACGAGAAGAGAGACTCACACACACTCAGAGAGAGAGAGAGAGAGAGAGAGAGAGAGAGAGAGAGAGAGAGAGAGAGAGTATATCTTTGTCCTGTCCTTTTCTTTTGCTCTTTCCTCTTTATTCAGCCATAGTTATTTCACTGCTTCTAGCTATCCCATGTGGTCTAATCAGGAAAGTGAAAAATCTTGCGGTAATTAATCCTGTGAAAGGGCCAGGGCTAATTATAACAGGTGAGCGATGATTCTCTTGCTCGTATATTCTCTCTCTCTCTCTCTCTCTCTCTCTCTCTCTCTCTCTCTCTCTCTCCTTGCTGTACATCGATCTTTTAACACTCACCTCCTCATCCATGATAGATAGCAGAGTCTGTTCAAGCGCCTGCAAATCTCCTCTGCTGTTGAGTGTGTAGTGTGTGCTGTGTTGTTTTCACACTCTTTGCTGCTGTTCTAAAGCTGCAGATAAGCCACAATACATGTTATGTAAGTGAAATATAGTGTTGAATAAAAACTACAGGCTTGACAGCTGGGTGCCACAGACTAAGTTATAATGAGAATTGAGGGCTCTGCAAGTGCCGTTTTGTAAAAACTTTCAGTGTTTTGTTATTTATGTGTTAGTTTACTTTTGGGAATGCTCTCGGTAAAGCAGGTGAAGCATGACATGTTCATTTGGTAAGAAAGGATTCGCAGTCGGGGAGGAATATTTCTGTCCTATTGTCAGCAGGCATTCGTTAACACAGCAGCAGTCACACTCGCTGGATTTGCTTGTAGGAGTGTTATCTGTACACCCAAATTAGCTCTGATAGCCAGATGCAGCCAAATGTGACTGCTACCGCCATCATCTTTCAGATTTTATTTTGTAACAAGGAGCACAGTGCTTTCCAGTATGATTAAGAAGTAAGACATTGACTGTGCTTTAATTAGTGTCATCATACTCTAATATTTTCAGCACTTCATGGTTTGTATCTGATGTTACTCTGATTAAAATTTATAGAAACATTTTGTTTTTTTTTTGTTTTGTTTTTTGGTTTCTAAAATTGCTTGTAGTTTTTATTTGTGGGCTTTGCTTTCTGCTTATGCTTGAAAACAAAACCTTTGATTTATAACAGTTTATAATGCACCGTTTGAGCTTAGTACTGCTATGTTCAGTAGAAATACTCTACATACACTGTTCAGACCCTGCAGGGTTTCACAATTTTGTGATCGCAGAAATAAACTCTAAATCAGGCTAACTCCACAATATTCGGAGGCGCTTGCATTTTTTTACATTCTTTTTTCAAAATTATCGCAGATTTGGGCCAAGACGCGTCATGTGACGTCATCACAACACGCGTTCAGTCAAACCCATTTTCCATTCACTTGCGTGAACGTGAGTAATGTTAAAAAGTCTAATTTACGAACAAACATCACCGCGAAAGACAAATTGTGCAAAACAATTTCGTGCGATTGCACATTTTGTAACAAGCCACAGCAAAATCAATAGTCACAAAAAAACTCCACGAAATCCAGTATGGGACTGACTGTTAAGAGTTTTCACTGCTTTTTCCAGTAATATACTGCCAACCCTGAAAATACTGTAATTATCCATCCATCCATCTTCTATACCCACCCTAGTGAGCATGGGGCACAAGACGGGGTACACCCCGGACAGGGTGCCAATCCATCGCAGGGCACAATCACATACACATTCAGACACCCATTCATACACTACAGACACTTTGGACATGTCAGTCAGCCTACCATGCATGTCGTTGGACTGGCCGTGGAAACCAGAGTACTCGGAAGAAACCTTCACAGAACAGGGTGAACATGCAAATTCCACTGATGGTTATTTCTGATCAAACTATTCTGATGTCTGAAGTCTAAAATGTGAACATCTACTAAAGCGCTCCATGAACTAACCTTCAGCTAATGTTAATAAGTACAATACCTAGCTAGAATTTTTAAACCTTAATAATTAGCTGGCTACTAATGTCACAAATGTAACAAACTAACTCATTAACAGTAAAAAAAAAAAAAAAAAAAAAAAATTTTAAAAAAGGCTCAAAATTAGCTAGTTATACCAGACCAAAGTGGTACTGCCAAAAACTGTGAAACTATCAGCAATGTGAAAAAAAACCTAGCTATTTCAGCAATTAAAAAGTAGACAGTTAGCAATAGAGATAACGTAATGATAGCAACAATTAGCTACATAACTAGCTATCAATAGCTATGATCTTTAGTGGGAACAGTAATAAAGCTATTAACTATATAATTTATTGAAAAATAACCAAATATATATTGAAAGCCTGTCCATTGAAGAAAATTTTGATAATACTAGCCAAAATGATTGTTATTTATCTGACAAACACAGTCAGTTATATTACACAGATCAGGCACAGACAGTGACAGTAGTGTTCCTTGACTGTGTGTTGAGACTTTTAAAATATATACTGTAAAATATTGCAATTTGTACATAAGATATAACCAATAATGCTGTAATTTTGGAGTGACTTTGAAGTGAAAATTCCCTTAATGCTATACTTTTAGTAGTAACTATGGAGCAAGGCAAAAGTTTAACAGTGAATTCTGCTATTATAATATAGCATGTATATTAATAAATCTTAATAAATATCATTGACATCATATGTCATCTGCGACTATAGATATCTTTAATAAGGCAATCAGGGCAGAGAGATGGGTCGTCGCTCTTTTCTGTCTGCCTCGGGTCATGGCGGCTCTCTGTTCTGTTCAGCTGCAGAGACTGGACTTGGGCCATGGCAGCTAACCTCAGGTGCATATCTGACACACTTTGTCCTCTCAATATCTTTCCTCTGACATGGGTCTATTTCTCACCTGTGCCTCAGGACTTCTCCAGACTGTGACATTCGAAACGTGCTGTCAGAGAATGAGAGGCAATAAAGCGCTGTGTCTGACTATGAGCTACTTGTTATCACAGTACCTGCTTTCTTCCAGGTCTGAATCCTCTCACTGTGTTGATAGATTTCATGTACTGCTTCTGGTTATTGAGCATAACTGGGCAGAGATATAGATGTTTTTGATAAACAAACTGTATGTATGTTTTAAGTATACCAATGTATATTTTATTCTTTTTTACCATTTAAGTAACCAACCTTTAGTGCACTTCTGATACAGCACCTGATCTAGAGAGGCACTTGCACTTCATTTATTGAGTTTGCTAAGTTTGGGGAATTACAGGAGGTCATATGGGACATGCGCTTCTTAAATTGATTTTAGCAAATGCAAAGAAAATTGTGATGACTGGTGTAAAATATTTTGTTGATGTTCTTATACCATTGCATTATTAGAATGCTTTTGCACATATTAGGGAGATAAATCAGTGTGACTACTTCTACTTGTGTGAAGTAGTTCTCAAACTCAGTTTTTTAAGTCATCTTTTAACCACCATCGAAGCCAGACTGCAATTAGAGTTAAATGTCACTGGGTCTAGTGTGGCCCACATCTCACTCAAGCTCCTCTCCACACAAAACACTTCTTGTAATGGGAGCATGGAGGCATTCCGCCTCATCTGCCCCCCTCTCAGCCAAGCACAGTTCGCACAGACCTTAGTTTCATGATCTGATTTCAGCTAGTTGTCAGCTCTGGTTTCACTCGGGTCCTGTGCCAGCTCCACATCCATTACTCACCTAATTGATGTGCAGGCTTGTGTGCTGAGCACTCGCCCTACAGATTAACCACCCAGAGCCTTTTCCACTGCAACCACTGTGGCCCACAAAGCCGCTCAATTTGGAGTTTCATCTGGCGTTACATTAGACGGTGTTGTCCCGGAGGCCATGGGAAAACCTTGTGTGCATCTATGGTGGATGGAGCAGAACATAGGTTCTGCATCAAGCTATAAAATCAGGGCACTGCATAGGGCACCTCGAAGAGGTGGCAATAAACGTGCTGTGGTCTTACTAGTCCTGGGCTTTCAAAATCAGTCCAAATGTTGTAGAATGGTTCTTAAAACAATCTTAGCAATATTATGAGCAAACTAAGCGTTCTAGAGATAGTTTGAATTATAAAGCCTTGGTGACCAATAGCTGCAGTGGGAATCTACATTATATCTGTATTATACTTAGAACTAGTCCTTTAGTATACATAGTGTTAAATAAGAGGCATTTATGCCCAACATCATCATATCATAAAACAAAATTTCACATAGTGAGTATTCTGTTGTAGTGAATAGTCCAGTTGAATACAATTAGTTGTGCTATAAGGAAGATTTACATTATGCTTGTGTTACATAATTTGTCATGGTATGTTTCCTAGTGTTATTATTTTATTACTATGGTGTAGATTTGTACATCAAGGTAATGGTACAGCATGACTGCTGCAGACATGAATTAAAAAAACATTTGTCTCTTCAGAGAAAAGCTCTAATCACATCAGATTGACCTTGTATTTCTTTTTTGTGTGTGAGTGTGTGTGTGGAAGGTAATTTACATGGGGATGACAGAACAGTTGGTGCCAATGCTGTGCTTGCCAAATGTTAATCCACCTCAGATGGGCTGGTATCCAAGCTACTGTTGTTAATAATAAATGTAGGTCCTGGTTTGCAGAATTTATCCATTTATAGTTTATCATGTCTTCATATAAATTACTACAGTGAAAAATACATGTTGTTTTCTTATGGCTTTTTTTAAAATATCTTTGTACCTCATAGTTTATGCACGTGTTTAAACAGCTTAATTAATTTACATATGTATCACAGTAAGCGCTATATTATAAGCTTTTACAACAGAAATCACATAAAAGTGGAGCAATACTACAACACACAATTGATGTTATACAGTGATACATTATGGTCAGTATGTTTGGTTGTAATAAGATACATGACTTGCTGGAAAAATAGCACTATTTGAAAACAACACTATGTGTATATATATATATATATATATATATATATATATATATATATATATATATATATATATATATATATATATATATATATATATATATATATATTGAGAATAACCAGAGCCATCCAAAAGAATTTGGCAATTAGACTTGTGAGTGTTTGCCAGTAAATAATGCTCCAAAAGGGTAAACAAAACTATGTAACAGTTACTCTGCATATGAGTCATTCTGTTCTTTGATTATTCAGTCCATTGTCCATTTTCTGTCCTCTCATGCTCAGGGAACTATCGCTTCCCTAATTACAAACATCTGTGTGTGGGATTAGGGCACCAGCATCAGGGAACTAGTCAGTACAAGAGCTAATTTAGTTTCAGACCATGATCCAAGTGTCAGAAATGGCATCACATGAGCAATATGTAGCAATATGTAATATGAATAGTGCAGAAAATTAAAGGGGAATAAATAAATAAATAAATAATAAAAATAAAATAATCCATCCATCCATTTTCTGTACCACTTATCCTTACTGGGTTGTGGGGAACCTGGAGCCTATCCCAGAGGGTACGGGGCACAAGGTGGGGGACACCCTGGACAGGGTGCCAATCCATTACAGGGGACAATCACACACACATTCACACACCCATTAATAATAATAATAATAATAATAATAATAACAATAATAATTATTATTATTATTGTTATTATTATTATTATTATTATTATTATTGTTGTTGTTGTTGTTGTTGTTGTTATTATTATTATTATTATTATTATTATTATTATTATTATTATTATTATTATTATTATACAATCAGAACAAGAACCATTTCAAGAGACTAGTTTCAAGAAAGACTCCACCAAGCCAAATACTGTCTATGCATATAATGGAAAATATGCGTTGTTATGTAAGCATAGTATAGGCTATACATTTTATATACACCCCAATTTGTGTGTGTGTGTGTGTGTGTGTGTGTGTGTGTGTGTGTGTGTGTGTGTGTGTATTTTAGGTGTCTATTTATTCACTATTTATTTGTTTAAACGTGGAAAATCAAATTCTGCATAAACGTCCTCAAACTGGAAACCGTAGAAAGTTGCACTTCTAATGTTTGTTTATGTATGAAATGCTCATTTATTGTTACAACTTGGTTACTGTGTTTAGCTTGGTGGCCCAGGTAGATGTTTGGGTTGATAATGGGTCACTCACCATGCTGGGTTTGGAACGCGGACCTGAAAGGGAACAAGCACATTGCGTCAACGTTCACTTTCTGGAATTTTCGACTGAGAGGAAACCATGCACACTCAGAAGTAAAAGAATCCAGCTGCAATTGTAAGGAATCTGTAAGGATTATCCTTTTCGCATAATTTATCATTTATTTGAACCTTTCATCATAATATTTCTGTAATTAAACTGGATATTATGCAGGTAATAACTTTTTGACGTGTATTTTCGTGTGTTCGGTGGCTGGGGAAAAAGTACTCTATGTTAGCTAATGTTATTTGGGGGGAGTAATGTGGATGTTGGTGGGCATTTATGTAAGAATAGTTGTAAATATTAGTTAATTTATTACATAATTCCATTTACAATTAACATAAAACTACTTTGTTTTGGAATTCTATATAACCTAAGTATTTACATTACTTAGCCTATAGCTAAAATTACCTCAGGTTTTCATTTTAACATTATCTTGGATTATTGTCTATACAGCCCAGCAATGCAGTTATTTTTTACCAACAAGGTGGGTTAAAAAGTCAACCCAGCATGCTCAGTCAATATCCAGCCTAACTGGGCAAAACAGCTGATGGTCCTCCTTGAACTTAGCTCTGGATTTCCAAACTGAGTTATTTGTATCCCGGTAATTTTTAGAGAATATTTAAAACGTAAGCATCTACAGGAAAGTATCCATCATATAATATTTTTACAGTGTTTGAAAATAATGTTTTAAGATTCATTAGTGGGCTTAATTGTTTGTTTTAGTGCTAGCTCGGCTTTTGTTGGTGAACGGTGATAAAGTCGTCTGATTTCATGAAGTCGAGAACCGCCTGCCAAAGTGCCATTCTTTATGTGAACTCATATGTGTATAAAGGACTTTTGCTCATTTTGATGGCTAAATGGAAAATCCATGGCCAAATTCGACTTAATTTCCCTTATGTAGGCTATGCGGTTAACGAGAAGTCAACAGGACAATTAATAAATAATCTTAACCATGTAATGCATGACTTTAGTCAGGGTCCTAAGTAATAAATAATAATAATAATAATAATAATAATAATAATAATAATAACCATCATCATCATTATTGTTAATGTTGTTGTTGTTATCATTATTATTATTATTATTAGATATTCTAAGCTTTTCTTGGTTAGACCACCCTCACTGCTGAATAAAGATTAAATTGAGGGTGAATGTGAAAATCGTGGTGTTTCTCGATTCAGAGAGTATCCGGAGACCTCCATCACAGCAGATGTGTGGATAGATGATTTACTGTCTCTAGAAAGAAAGAAAAAAAGAAAAAGCCTGACTTGGTGAACAGATCCGACATTGCCTGTGAAATCGGATCACTCACGCTCGGAAGCAATGAATAAATGAAATAATAAACCTGTCCAGCCAGCCTTCCACAAGGCTATAACTAAATGACAAATTTCCCTGAATCGTATGTGCTGGATATTTCCATCTAGTTTTATTTCCAGACCCGCTTAGCTGAGACCCAAGTGATCAGACTTTCAAAATGGGCGCAAATGTTAATTAGTAGCCTATTATTTAGCCTAATTAACATCAGACTAAAATAAGTTACCCGAACATTCAGTCGCTCTTTTCTGATGGATATTTAAAACGAATAAATGTCAGGTTGTAGATATTATAGTCTCCACACGGTATTGTTACTCGATGTCTGTTTACTCGTTACTCGACTTAATGAAAGAGTCATATTTGAAATGGACAAAATAGATTAGCCATATCGAGTCAGCATTTGTATCTGAAATTGCAGGATTTTTTTTCCCACGAAGCAGTTTCAAAATACTATCTTCCGGTTTCTCCTCACGTAAAATTTAATTGCGTCACACGTTACGCACACTACGTACTCTGTATCCTTGGCAACGCCAGCACGCGCAATCATTTCACTCGGAGTAGACATTGTGGATTTCTAAAGCAGCGTATCTGCAGCTTCAGCTTATTCTCAGTTTGATTGTTTGTTTACGTCATTTGATTTATTTAAAGGGGAATTTACCCTATTTGGATTTGATTGGTTATTCTGGTTATTCTGTTTTAGTCTAATGAAAATAAAAGGGGCGAAATTATTTAATTAATAGCCTACAATAAAAATACATTTGAGCTAATTTCGTTTTAAGTTTGGAAACGAACGAGTATTTGCCATGAAAAAAAAATCACATTAAAATTGGCAGTATAACCGACCCTCCCAGAATACTACAGCCACTTACATATCTCCATCTATCAGTGCAGAGCTGCTGCTCATCCTCCACAGCTCTGCGCCTGATAAACCGAGGCCTGACACTCCTAAATCACACAAACGGTGTGCAGGGTCAGTCAAAAACATATTTTATACACCTAAATAACGTCATGGCGTATAACTAAAAACAAATAATACACCTAAACAAATTGACTAACAAAACAAATTATTATAAAGTCAATGGAAATGGCCTGTTATCGTTTCATCCAAATAGACACCCAACTAGACCTGAATAAATCGCAAACAGAAAAGAGCTGATTTGTATTTCCACGCATATAAAGTTTAGCGTTATCCTTCTCATGCTGCGCAAATCCCCCGCAAGAAAAGGAGAAAATCCACCCAACGCCAAAAATATGGGAGCGAGAGCAGCGGGTGATTTTTAGAGATGAAATATCTTACTGCTGATGTGTGCTGGCCCTTTGCGCTTGAGTTATGGCACCGAAGATTTGGAGCAGCTGAGAGGGATGAACTCTCTCTCTCTCTCTCTCTCTCTCTCTCTCTCTCTCTCTCTCTCTCTCTCTTATCAACTGTTATATACTGCCTTGCTTCATACCTACCTATTTCTTATTTCAGATGGATGATAATAATAATAATAATAATAATAATAATAATAATAATAATAATGATGATAATAATAATAATAATAATAATAATAATAATATAATAATAATAATAATAATAATAATAATAATAATAATAATAATAATGCTGTGTTAAAATTAGTAGTATAAGTAGTAGGCTAGTTGCAGTATTATAACAAAAATAATAACATTAATTTAATAATAAAAATAAGAATAATATGCACTTACTTTATCACATGTGAAGTAATTACATTCTGTCGAATTTAGTGTTTAACTGCTTTTGTAAATCACAGGCCACAACGAATTTTAGAGTCATTGATTGTTAAATATGCTCAGCCAAAACGAAAATTCCTATCGACAAATCATTAATATGGAGGAAATAGTGGGAGTATTAAGTATTCTAATCGGGTTTGGGCTCCTCCTCCCGGCCATGCCCTCTAATTAACGGAGCCCCTTCTTCACTAAAGCTCGCACTGGACTGCAACATAGTCAAAGAGCAAGAGACAGGGAGGGAGAGGGAGAGAGGGAGAGGGAGAGACACACAGAAAAAGAGAGAGAGAAAGTGCCACTGGATATAATTGATTGTCTCGCTATCAACAATAACTTGTTAGTATAGTCAATTCCAGCTGCTTTTGAGGCTGGCTGTTTGTGCTGAGGCTTCAGAGGCTCTCGGATTGTTGAGCTCATCGAGCTCGATCCCATCCACAGGAGCTGTGGCCAGGAGAACTGCCACTTTAAAGGACTCGAAGTTCTCCAACCCTGCGGCAAAACCAACTACACCATGTTGGCGGGCATGTAATTGCACACAATTTCTGGACCGCGTCTTCAAATTCGTTTTTTTTATTTTCTTTTGTCGGTCCAGTCCTGTAAAATAATACGAGTATTACTGCTGTAAATAAGACTGTAAATTCCACATATTTTAATCATTGAAATATTTGCGGCACAAACTGAAAACACGACGAAAAAAAATGACCTCCAAAGAAGACGCAAAAGGCGCCTCGGTTGAGGAGAGAAGGCGCAGTCCGCTGGACCATCTGCCTCCTCCTGCAAACTCCAACAAGCCTCTCACGCCCTTCAGCATTGAGGACATATTAAACAAACCCTCCGTGAAACGAAGTTACTCGCTCTGCGGCACGGCGCATCTTCTCTCTGCCGGTGAGAAGCTCCCGTCAGCGGCTCACCCGTTAGGCAGCCGGGCTCTGCTCACACACACCTCTCCTCTGTGCGCACTGGAGGAGCTGGCCAGCAAAACCTTCAAAGGGCTCGAAGTCAGTGTTCTGCAAGCCGCTGAAGGTAAATACTTAAAACTGCTTATTTAGTATTTGAAAAAAAAAAAAATGAAATTGTTGTGTACGCTTTATGTGCATTTTGTAAAAAAAATTTTTTAAATAAAAATATATTAACATATTGGATTATTCTATGTTTACACATTTGTATTAATATATATTACTAATTTATATTAATAGTGTATAGATAGGTATTTATTATTTGATATTAATAGTGTATCGACAGGTATTTATTATTTGATATTAATAGTGTCATTTTTCTGCTCTTTGGAATTCAATTAAAAAATGTAAATATAGTATCGAGTTATTCAGTGTAACGTTCAGCACGTGTTACATTTAACTGTGTAATGTACAGCATGTAACAATTAAAGATCTATTTTGTAATTTAGAGGAAATGAATCCTAAATATAGTGTATTTAATGCTATTAATACCAAATGCCTTTACATAATTAGGATGGCACATTGGAGCAGATTAAAAGCTGAAAAAATAAAATATAAACACGTTCAATTATTATTATTATTATTATTATTATTATTATTATTATTATTATTATTATTATTATTATTATTATTATGTTTTATAAGGGTCTATTACTATTACTATTATCAGGCTACTATTATTATTAGTAGTATTACTATTATTATTGCTGTTGTTGTTGTTGTTGCTTATGCTACTTCTGGTGATGGTGCAATTTTTGTTACATTAATATCAAACTTTTTCTGTATTGGCTGATTTTCTTTTATTCAGGAAGAGACGGTATGACACTGTTTGGCCAGAGGAATACTCCCAAGAAGCGGAGAAAGTCGAGGACAGCCTTCACCAATCATCAGATATACGAGTTGGAGAAGCGGTTTCTCTATCAGAAATATTTATCTCCAGCGGACCGGGATCAGATCGCACAGCAGCTGGGTTTAACCAACGCGCAGGTCATCACCTGGTTCCAGAACCGACGAGCTAAGCTCAAACGCGACCTGGAGGAGATGAAAGCGGATGTAGAATCGGCCAAAGCCCTGGGAACGGTGCCCTTCGAAAAGATGGCGAAATTGGCGGACCTGGAAAAGTGCGCAAACGGCACGGCTGCGCCTCCGCTGAGCGAATCTGCGGGGCTGTGCGGAAGGGAGCGGAGCAGCGCGAGCCAGCTGCCTGCGTCTCCACCATCACCGCTCACAGACCACACGACCAGCAAAGACAGCTCCGAGGACGAAGAGGAGGAAATCGACGTTGATGACTGATGCTCAGAATCACCGTTTACGAACCTCTTTTCCTTAAAACGCTAGAGTTTAAAGTGCCATTAATGCACCAAATGTATTTAAAAAAAACTCATGACAAATGAAAACTCAAAAGCATGGACAGTTTTCCGAGATTTATTTATGCAATGACAGTTATCCAAACATCGCAATCATGTAGCTTATTTATTTCAAACTGTTAGTTGAAGGAAAGCAATAAGTACCTTGACATAATCTCTCTCTCTCTCTCTCTCTCTCTCTCTCTCTCTCTCTCTCTCTCTCTCTCACACACACACACACACACACACACACACACACACACACACACACACACAATATAATTGCCCGTTTAGGCCATATAGGGAAAAAAAATCACCGTGTTTTGAGAAATGTATAATGCATGTTATATTTTATGTTACGATTTTATTTTTGTTAAAAATGACTGCAGATCTGATATGAATATCTCCGAAACGTTCAAAGGCTACAGCATTCACACGTGTAGAGCGTGTGTCCATGTAATGCGTACACAGGACTGCAACGTCTTCAACGTTTGATATATTAAATTTTGTTACAAAACATTTCATACTAACGTTACTGCGTGTGGGGGAAAACAGGACAATTGTGGTTCAATTTAGACGGTCACATTTTGAATATATTTCTTATGGTTTGTATGCCTGTAAGTGCCTTTTAAACCCAGACACCATTTAAACCCAGTGTAAAAAGTGTAATGTATTTAAAGGAAATAAATGCTTTTTTTCTCAAATGTTCTCCTAATAGTGATTAGTTTCATTTTGCAATTTTTAAATAGAATTTTCCAAATAAATTACCACACGTTTTAGAGATATTTAATTAAAAACACTAAGCTAATGAATACGTTTTATTTTATTAACATCAGCTGCGCGTGCTGCAAAAGCAGACCTCGGGTTTTGTTTTGTTTTGTTGTTTTTTTTTTTCATACAAAAGTGGACTATTACAAACATTAACTAACCTCTGGCCTTTCTGTCTCGCCTCTTTTTTTTCTCCTTTCATTTTCAAACAGGCGTAACCTTTGCCCATTCGACTCCTGTTTTCAATGAGCTACCTTCAATAGATTTATGTGAGAAACAGAAATCTGGATGGGTGAATGTGTGCATAAATGGCGCCTGAAAACGCCGGGTTTTTGGGCCAGTTTCTCGGCGGTTGGGACGCAGTGTTTGCCGAAAAGCGACGGCGCTGTCATTTTTAGCGCGGAGCGTGAAACTCGGGGACAAATGAGCAGCCTTCCCTCATGTGACAGCCTACAATGGAGCATCTCCAGCCTCCCGCGGCTCTCAATGCCGAGACAAGCGTGTCCCGTCGCCCAGAAAAGGACACAAGCGTTTGGAGGCCATATGGTTTTTGAATTTTCTTCACAATTTCAGACAATTTGATGGATTGAGTTAGCCCTCCCTTCAAAGTGTTTCGCTCAATTTTCACAAAGGCATTAATGCATACATAGTCCCGTGCGAGGGCATCTGGGCTCATTAATGTGCTCCCTTTTCTTTTTCTTTTTTCTTTTCTTACTCGACTGTTTTAAACCAGTCTATGAATCACAATGCAATTGTGACTTGGATTGTTAAGAGGTGGCCTTCTGCCTTTATGTGTTTGTATGAGGGGCTTTTAGGGAAACCGTTTAAAATGGTTCATATTGTGGCTGGATTGGCCTGTTTTTAATACTAAGCAGGAGAGTCAGTTCAAATATTTCCGTTCCCCAAACCTTAATTTCCTTCATTTCGAACTGTATAATTTAACGCACTTAGCAAATCATAAATTGATATTTATTAACGCATTTATTTTGTGATCCCTTGATATGATATAAAATATGATTGAGGATATTTAATACGAAAGAAACAACAATAATAATGCAAAACTAGACTGCTACTACAGGCACAACAACAATAACAACAACAATAACAACAACAACAACAACAATAATAATAATGATTATTATTATTACAATATTAATAATAATAATAATAATAATAATAATAATAATAATAATACAAAAACTAGGCTACTACTAGCACAATAATAATAATAATAATAATAATAATAATAATAATAATACAAAAACTAGGCTACTACTAGCACAACAATAAATAATGATGATGATGATGACGATGATGATGATTATTATTTTTATTATTATTATTGATATAACGTCATTTAGCGTATTATCTAGTTTTCTGTTTATTAACAAAGTATATGTGATAATATTTCAATTAGTATTTGTATTCTAGTTATCGTTTTATATTACCTTTTTTTTATATAGATGAATGTTGAGCTTTTTCAGAAGTGTACTCATCATGAACCATTTTATATTTAATAAGAGTTAAGTAAAATGCGCCTACATTCAGTTTCCCCCCTTTATTTCGAGGAGTTGTTTGAGGAAGCTGCAGTGAGGATGAGCAGTAACATTTCACAGAAGGCATCGGATGGAGATGTCAGACAGGGAAAACTTCATTCCTACCCTTCTTTCATTTGTTACATCGCAGATTAATTGATGATCCATTTAGATAATGAAAGCGGTCTCATGTTTAAAAGTGTCATAAAATCAACGAGGGCACAACAAGATTTAAGATAAGGCGGACAACAACGTCACTTCCTGTGTATTCCTATGCCACTGTCAGCATGTTCTAGGCTACATGAAAAGAGAATCTCTTAAAAGCAAGGTGACTTTATGCGTGCATAATAAGATTTTATTGTATTGATTTTTTTTTTTGCACAGTTTTTATTTTGTTTTGAATTTGTTTGGGCAGGGTTGTTTTGTTTTTGTACATTTTCCATTGCACATGTCAGATCGCGTTGGCAGCGCAAATCAAAGATTAACTTGTTACTAACTTCTCAGTAGCTGGAGATGCCGCATGGTATTAATGTCTGATGTCTTTCCTAAATCAAGTTTATTGGTACCAATGTCTAAAATCATCTCCCTTGATACCTTTTCACACTCTGAAATTTATATAGCCTTACCTATATAGTTATAGTAGAGAATAGCCTATACAAAGTTTGCTGATATGTCAGGGCCAGGCAAGTTACTGGAGCACAGTTCCTTATTTTATGAGGTGTTGTTAAACGTGGCAAAGATAAGTAATACTACAATCCGAAAGAGCAGAACGTGGTAATTAATCCCCAAGTCTTAAGTGTATTTCAGCTCAAGAAAGAGAGAGAAAAAAATCACTAATTCAATCGTCCGGAAAATTGAAGTTTGATGCATGAGTCCCTGCTGAAACAATGGGGTTTGCACACACAGCTTCCCTCTTCATGGCTGCCTAATTGTACAGACTGGAAGATGGGCACTTCTTAACAATATTCTTTCATATCGTTATTGATATTCCTTAACATTATTATTTAAAAATGGCATACCAAATAGTTATACATTAGCCTAAGTGATAGATAGATAGATAGATAGATAGATAGATAGATAGATAGATAGATAGATAGATAGATAGAGATGAATAAAGGGATGAATATTTGCACAACACGCCGCAAATAATACCAAACATTTCTTAGTTTCTGCATTTCGTTTCAACACATGATTATAGCGCGCAACTGAAAATTTCAAGTCGTTAACGCTTTAAAAAACTTTTCATGGACTTCAACCGAGACTACATGTCACAGTAGTGTATGATTTGAGGTGAAATATTAACTAGATTAACCTAAGGGGAAAGCTTGATTGATCACTAAATAGGCCACATTTGAAAGTTTTAGTTATAGCGCTCCTGTAGAACCCCCTAATACTTCAAACTTCAATTTTACGGACGATTGAACTAAGCGTGTCCCTGACAAAATTGATATATGTATTAATTTTCTTTAACTGTTGATTAATTACTCTTCACTGGAAGAATTATACGAGGCTTCTCACCTCGAATTTGCATATTAATCAAATTCTAGTTGATAATTCAAACGGAAAAATGGATCTGGGGGAATTGAGAGGCATAACTCGAAAAATATACCTAAGCCAGATATTTTTCCCTCCCTTGCTGCTAAGCTGCTTGTCTAGTGTATTAAAATCAAAGATGCAGAACGAGTTAGCTTGGCTATTTGGTGAAAACAGAAATTGCCTGTCCAGTTTTATGATGTGTTCATGCTGAGCAGGCAGATCTTAATGCGACCTGTCAAAATGTCCAAGATTTAAAGGAGAAAAAGGCTTATTCAACACACAAGGTGTGTATGTGTGTGTGTGTGTGTGTGTGTGTGTGTGTGTGTGTGTGCGTGTGTGTGTGTGTGTGCGCGCGCGCACGTTTTTATATCATGGTGTGGCCCGAATGTCCCCATTATGATAGGAATATCTGATCATTTCGACCTTGTGGGAACATTTGGATGGTTATTTAAAAAATAATAATAATAATAATAATAAACGAGTAAGAAATGTTACCTTTTGATTACTCGGGTTAAGATTTGATTCAGGTGTAGCGTAGCATTAATTAACTGTATGAATTATCCTCATAAGGATTGTAAGACAAACGTGTGTGTGTGTGTGTGTGTGTGTGTGTGTGTGTGTGTGTGTGTGTGTGTGTGATTGAGAGTGAGAGAGAGAGAGAAAGAGGAAAATTCATCACTGTAGTAGTAGTAATAATAATAGTGGTGGTAGTAGTAGTCTTAGTAGTCTTAGTAGTAGTAGTAGTAGTAGTAGTAGCAAAACTAGTGGTGCTGGTAGTAGTAGTAGTAGCAGTAGTAGTAGTAATACAAGTGGTGCTGGTAGTATTAGTATTAGTAGTAGTAATAGTAGTATTAGTAGTAATACTAGTGGTGGTGGTAGTAGTAGTAGTAGCAGTAATTTTAGTGGTGGTAGTAGTAGTAGTGGTAGTAGTAATACTGGTGGTGATAGTAGTGGTAGTAGTAGTAGTAGTAATACTAGCTGTGGTAGTTGTGGTAGTAGTAGTAGTAGTAGTAGTAGTAACACTAGTGGTGGTGGTGGTAGTGGTGGTGGTAGTAATAGTAATACTAGTGCTGGTGGTGGTAGTAGTAGTAGTAGTAGTAGTAGTAGTAATACTACTAGTGGTGGTAGTAGTAGTAGTTGTAGTAGTAGTAATACTAGCTGTGTTAGTAGTAGAAGTAGTAGTAGTGCTGGTAATAGAAGTAGTAGTAGTAGTAGTAGTAAAACTAGAGGTGATAGTAGTAGTAGTAGTAGTAGTAGTAGTAGTAGTAGTAGTAGCTGTTGTAATCGTAGTAGTAGTAATACTAGTGGTGGTGGTCGTAGTAGTAGTAGTGGTAATAGTAGTAGTGGTAGTAGTGGTGGTGCTGGTAGTAGTAGTAGTCGTGGTGGTGGTGGTAGTAGTAGTAGTAGTAGTCGTGGTAGTAGTAGTAGTAGTGGTAGTAGTAGTAGTACTAGTGGTGGTGGTAGTAATAGTAATACTAGTGCTGGTGGTGGTAGTAGTAGTAGTAGTAATACTAGTGGTGGTGGTAGTAGTAGTATTAGTACTAGTAACACTAGTGGTGGTAGTAGTAGTAGTAGTAGTAATACTAGCTGTGTTAGTAGTAGAAGTAGTAGTAGTAGTAGTGCTGGTAATAGAAGTAGTAGTAGTAGTAGTAAAACTAGAGGTGATAGTAGTAGTAGTAGCTGTTGTAGTCGTAGTAGTAGTAATACTAGTGGTGGTGGTGGTAGTAGTAGTAGTAGTAGTAGAAGTGGTAGTAGTAGTAGTAGTAGTAGTAGTAGTAGTAGTAGTGGTAGTAGTAGTAGTAGTAGTAATAGTAGTAGTGGTAGTAGTGGTGGTGCTAGTAGTAGAAGTAACAGTAGTAGTGGTAGTGGTAGTAGTAGTAGTAGTAATAGTTGTTGTAGTAGTAGTGGTAATAGTGCTAGTAGTAGTATTGGTGGTGGTAGTAGTAGTAGTAGTAGTGGTGGTGGTGGTAGTAGTAGTAGTAGTGGTGGTGGTGGTGGTGGTAGTAGTAGTAGTAGTGGTGGTGGTGGTGGTGGTAGTAGTAGTAGTAGTGGTGGTGGTGGTAGTAGTAGTAGTCGTGGTAATAGTAGTAGTACTAGTGGTGGTGGTAGTAGTAGTAGTCGTGGTGGTGGTGGTAGTAGTAGTAGTAGTAGTAGTAGTAGTGGTAGTAGTAGTAGTAGTAGTGGTAGTAGTAGTAGAAGTAGTGGTTCTGGTGGTGGTGGAAGTACTGTTGTTATAGTTATTATGTTTGTCAGAACAAAATACAGCATATAGGCTTTCATGTTGTAAATTAATGGTACAATTTTACTTAATTTTCAGTTAACCAATAAATAGAATAGCCCATAGCTTATCAATGATATTTTGCTTGAAATTATGCTATTGCTTTAATAATTTACCATAAAAGTTTGTTAGTAGGCTTTGTTTAGAATATATGTCGCATTTAGTTTCCTATCGGCTCCCTGAACTTAGAAACCGAATGTATAGCCTATGACAAATAAAGCGAAAATATTATTATGATTAGGTTAGTGCATCACAACAATGTAATATTGTGCTCAACATGTAATATAGAATCAAATACTAGAGGCAGTAGTAATGCAGATATATTTTCCTTTTGTGTTGTCTTCATGGGTTATTCTATGAGATTGAATTCAGAGAGACACAAAAACAGTTTTTATTTGTTCTGAAATGGAGATAATAGCACGTCTTGAAGCACATTGAAGTGAAACATAGATACTGCCTCTAAATTCTGTTTTCTTGACTTTTGCACATACACCACAGGGGGCGCTAGCTATCCTGAGAACTATCCTGCTGTAGCAATCCTTCTTGAATTCAGTCCCTATGTTAATATGAATGCAAAAAAAAAAAAATAGCATTCCCTAGTAAGAGTCTAATCAACCTTGCACCAATAATAATCCAATTAGCAGTCTAAACAACTACCCAAAGGACACTTTTTGTCCTACTGGCGATGTCGCATTCCTAACTTTAAGACATCAGACACTGTCCATTAACCATCTCAATGTCTATGTTCCATTACAGCTGCATAAACAAACACAACACTTTCATTACGTTATTAGTTCTGCCATAAGTAAAGTATGTGACATAATTGTAATAGTTCTCGTACAAGCCACACATCATGTTGCACTCACAGTATAAAAATGAATCTCTCTTTTTATTTTCCTAGCCACTTCTGTTTTGTCTTGTGTTATGGACAAGCACAATTTTACCTTCTTAAATTACATGCTTCTAATTGAGATCACTTTGAATTTTCTACTACCATACTGAGAGATCGCTGTTACAATAATGACATGTATCATTCTTTATGTATTTTATGTCTGGAGAGTAGAAATGAGATAAGATGAGGCTTATGCTTCCTTACATGCAGATCAAATTCAGGCAGGATTGAGTAGCATTTGCAGATGCTTTACTCATTGTAGCCTTGTAGCACAGAGTGGCAGAATGAGATCAGAGTGATTTCAGGAGAAGCACTCGACAAAGACCAAAGGAAAAGGATAAGGGTTGCAGCCACTACTACCAGTCCTATGGATTTGAATTTGTAGTTCTTAATCTTAAACAGTGCTTTCTCACATGTAGTTCACTATCTTGTTTTGAAATAGAAGACAATGAAGTTCTAAATAACAGTGACTGGTTAACAAATAATAATTGGTCACACGTTCTTTATCATAGGTTAAAAATACAATGGAAAACATTTCAGCCTAGGACAAATTTAGCATGACAGTTGCTTATAGTGGATTCATGTGAAAACAAACAGGGAAAAAAACTAGAAAAAGAGAATGTCCTGGGTATGTTTAGGCCATGTCCACAAATGCAAACTACTGTACTAATTGGCATTAATGTATAGTCAATACTGTTACACATCTACTTTATTCAGTACTACTGTTACTGGTTTCAGTCTATCTGTGCTACTGCAACATTTGCACATACTTTTCTGCTAATTTTGTACTCAGTATAAATGTACACTTTTAGCACCTTTTTTGTCTTGTGCTTGTTTATTGTGCATTGTTAATTGTTGAGCTTTACCAAATTCAGTTGCCACCAATACAAGTGTGTGGCAGTAAGATAAGTCTGAATCTTGAATGTCAGAATAGTAAATGGATTTGAACATAGCTATTGACATACACACAGAGATGCTTGACTTTGTGCTTCACTGCTAGTTAGATGTGTAAACAAATGATACAGTCCAATAATGAATTGCATGAATTAATCAGGACAATCAGCATAATGTTAGTTTCCCAAATGATATTAGCTTGTGCTCTAGACTGAGGGACACATAAAGATAGGAATGTAGAGTTTCAGGTCAGACAAATGTCGAGGTTGCCACCTTGTGGAGGATATTTCTGTCTGCTTTTGAAGTGCTCTCACTTTCAGTCCGGGCAGCGCTGTGCCCAGTGATCATGGGCTTCCATCGCCATCTAGTGGAGGATTCAATCAAATGCATCTGAAAATACACGTACTACAGTAAACCAGTGGTCTTCAATCTTATCCACAAAGGACCGGTGTGGCTGCAGGCTTTCATTACAGCCACATTGGAAGCACACTTGATAGGTGATTGGAGACCAAATCCGATTTTATACTATACGATTCCAGCGGTCTTTTACGATTATTAGGCATACTTGCCACACTGTACGAGATGATCCCAGTAAGAATTCTGTAACAGACTGCAATTACGTGTACTTCATGTCGGATTTAACGACGAAGATATGTTACTGTGTCGCGCCATACCGAGTGCACAGCGACGCAGCACAGGTTTGTAGCTCTGGAAGGCTCTGGAAAGCAAAATAAAATAGTTTCATAATAGTAAATAAACTAAAAAACAAACATGAACAGAGCATTTGTGTGCTAACTAGCTAGCTACACACCTGGAAGCTGTAATTCATCCTCTATTTCTTTTCTTTTTGTCTTATAATGATAAGATGAGACTTTCAAAAACATGCTCTTGTTTTTAATCTTATATGTATTTATTTACGTTTCGCCATTGCCACTACCATGTTTGTTCACCCGTGAGGTTATTGTTGTTGTTGTTGTTGTTGTTGGAAGTAGTAATAGTAATAGTAGTAGTATACAATAGTAGTATACCCACAACCGTACAATATTACTACTTAAAAATATAGCATACGCCTACTGTTTAACATGATATGTACTGTATAATTCCACGGACCCCACCCCCTGGTGGAAGTAGAATGAATGCAAGTCGGTTGTTCAATTCTAGTCAATCAAAGAGAAGTAAGTAAGTGGATTCGCTGGATTTGCCCTTCGCCCAGGGGGCGTGGTTAGAGGATGGCCGTTACAACCCATCAAACATCACAGAGGATGCCTGTTCAATTGACTACACCCATCAGCCATACCACCTGCCTAATATTGTGTAGGTCCCACTTGTACTATGAAAACAGCTCTGCCCCCTCGAGGCATGAACTCCACAAGACATTTGAAGGTGTGCTGTGGTATCTAGACCTTAATAGCAGATCCTGTAAATTGTGACTTGGGCCTCCATGGAGTGGATTAGTTTGTCCAGCACATCCCACAGATGTTCGATCGGATTGAGATCTGGGGAATTTGGAGGCCAAGTCAACGCTTTAAACTCTTTGTCATGTTCCTCATACCATTCCTGAGCAATTTTTGCAGTGTGGCAGGGTGATTTATCCTGCTGAATATCTGCAACAATGTTTAGGTAGGTGGTACATGTCAAAGTAACGTCCACATGAAAGCCAGGACACAAGGTTTCCCAGAAGAACATTGCCCAGAGCGTCACACTACCACCGCCAGATTGCCTTCCTCCCATAGTGCATCCTGGTGTCATCTCTTCCCCAGGTAAGTGATGTACATGCACCCAGCCTTCCACAAGATGTAAAAGAAAACATGATTCATCAGACCAGGCCACCTTCTTCCATTGCTCCATGGTCCAGTTCTGATGTTTAGGTGCCCATTGTAGGTGCTTTTGTTGGTAGACAGGGGTCAGCGTGGGCACTCTGACCAGTCTGCGTCTATGCAGCCCCATACGCAGCAAGCTGCCATGCACTGTATGTACTGACACCTTTCTATCATTGTCAGCATTAACATTTTCAGCAAATTATGCTACAGTAGCTCTTCTGTGGTATTGGACCAGACAGGCTAGCCTTCAATCCCCACGCATATCAGTGAGCCTTGAGTGCCCATGACCCTATGACCGGTTCCCCAGTTGTCTTTCCTTGGAGCACTTTTGGTAGGTAATAAGCACTGCATAACAGGAACATCCCACAAGACCCGCTGTTTTGGAGATGCTCTGACCCAGCTGTCTAGCCAACACAATTTGGCCTTTGTTGAAATTGCTCAGATCCTTACACTTGCCCATTTTTCTTGCTTACAACACATCAATTTAGAGATCTAACTGTTCACTTGCTGCCTAATATATCCTACCACTTGTCAGGTGCCACTGTAATGAGATAATCAACATTATTCACGTCACCTGTTAGTGGTTTTAATATTATGACTGATTGGTGTATAAACTATCTCATCTGTGTTTAATGGTCAAGCAGTTCAGCTTCAACCTTCAAAAAAGCCTAAGTAAACCTACTACAAAAAATCAGGCTGGATAATGAACTGAAAGATGTCTAGATACATTCAATTATGTGATTCCATGACTGAGTGCCATTTGTGTCCCACTGATGCTACATTTAAAATATGTATGTAAAGTAAAAGACATTTTACATTTACATTTACATTTTATGGCATTTGGCAGATGCCAGATCCCAATATTATAATTTTATAATTATATAATATTACAGCATGCATATATATATATATATATATATATATATATATATATATATATATATATATATATATATATAGAGAGAGAGAGAGAGAGAGAGAGAGAGAGAGAGAGAGAGAGAGAGAGAAATTATTGCACCCAAATTCCAAAAACCCAATAATGGCTCCCAAATCATGAAATCACCCAAATATGATGATGATGATGATGATGATGATGATGATGATTAGTATTAGTATTATTATTGACTGTATGCTTTTACTACATTAGTTAGCTTGCTATAATTTCTATATGTACTATATGTTAGCTTGCTTGTTCATATTGGTTTTACCCATAGGCTACAGTGCTGTGTTTTGTACACGTTCATGTATTTCATGCACATAAATCAACAGTCTGAAATCAACAGTCAAATTAACAGTCTACACATATTAATGTAAAGAAGTCAAATTTACAGCTAAAAAGCAGGGCCAAAATACAACTTCAATGACAACACAAACGAGAATATTCTGTGTTCACTGTATGTTTATTTGGAAATTATCCGGATACACTGGTGAATGGCTTTTTTGCTTGCCTTTTATTTACAGGTTAAGAGTCTCAAATTATCACTTATAGCCTTATGAGTATTTCACAGAGTAAACATTGTACAGTTAAACATTAAAGTGTACTTAATTTACATATAGGCTATATTTCCATTAAAAAACAAAATAAACAGTTTCTAATAAAAAGAGATTATAATACAAATGCTTTTAAGAAAAGAAAAAAGAAAACCTATTTGCTATTTACCACAGAATATAAGATATATATTTAGACATTACACTGTAGCAATGCAATAGATCATAAAATAAAGTAAGGACATGTTTTATATTGATATATGTTAAATTGACACCTAGGTACTATGTTTTCTGCACACACACACACACACACACACACATACCGATCACCCATAACATTTAAACCACTGACAGGTGAAGTGAATAACATTGATTATCTCATTACAGTGGCATCTGTCAAGGGGTGGGATATATTAGGCAACAAGTGAAGAGTCAGTTCTCGAAGTTGATGTGTTGGAAGCATGAAAAATGTAAGGATCTGAGCAACTTTGACAAGGGCCAAATTGTGATGGCTAGATGACAGGCCTTGTGGTGTGGCAGGTCTTGCGCAGTGTTCCCAGTATGTAGTGGTTAGTATCTACCAAAAGTGGTCCCAGTAGGAACAACCAGTGAACTGGTGACAGGGTCATGGGTGCCCAAGGCTCACTGATGCATGTGGGGAGCAATTGTTAACCCATCTGGTCTGATCTCACAGAGGAGCTACTGTAGCACAAATTGCTGAAAAATTTTATGTTGGCTATGATAGAACGGTGTCAGAACACACAGTGCATGGCAGCTTGCTGTGTATGGGCTGGCTGCGTAGCCACAGACAGGCCAGTGTTCCCATGCTGACCCCTGTTTATCACTGAAAGCACCTACAATGGGCACCTGAGCATCAGATCTGGAGCAATGGAAGAAGTCTGATGAATCATGTTTTCTTTTACATCATGTGGACGGCCGGGTGCGTGTGTGTTGCTTACTTGGGGAAGAGATGGCACAAGGATACACTATGGGAGGAAAGCAATCTGGTGGAGGCAGTGTGATGCTCTGGGCAATGTTCTGCTGTTAAAAATTGGCTCCTGGCATTCATGTGGATGTTACTTTGACACGTAGCAGCTACCTAAACATTGTTGCACATAAAAAATGTAAAAAAACAACTAAAATAGTCTAGGAACATCTCTACACCTTAACCTTGCACAGTTCTATGTGAAGCCACATGAATATCTAAACTGAAAACATCCCCATATTCTCCTGCTATCACAATCCCACTCCACAGTACAGTAATTTGCCATTACTGTACAACTTCAGGTAACATTCAGTCATAGTTTGTTAAATGATAACCTAGCTCATTTGTCACAGGTGGGTTGGGAGGGTTACTTTAATAATATATTCTGTTACAGTTACAAATTACTTCATAAAAAATGTCATCAGTAACGTCATCCAAGTATCACAATATGAAAGTAATGTAATCTAATTAATTTTGGATTACTTCAAGGACACATATGTAAATAAAGTCAAGAGAAGAGCAATATAATCTAAAATATTTTCATTGAGAGCTTACTTTAGAGCTTAAAACATGTTCAGTGTTTGTATTTGTTTTAAGAAAATAAATAAATAAAAGATCCCTGTCCCTGAGGTGGATAAAGTTACATCACAAACGTTAGGGTGACCATATTCTGGTTTTCCAAAAGGGGGACACCTTTTTTTCGTGTTTTAATAGTGTTCAAAACAGTGTTACTGAATGCAGACCTTGATACTCTGAAAAAGACACACTATTAGAATCACATAAATATATATAAATTACATTCTTTTGAATGGAATAAAATAAAATATTAAATCCCACCTTCTGCCATCATTTACACATTTAAATGGCCATATAATACGAAGCGATGTGATAACATGAAATTAAAAATGACCTAATGTGGCCATGGGCATTGTTTCGACTCAGGAAAGCTTCATTTACTGCTATTGTCCAGTAAGTGTTTGATGCTGTACAGAACAGCGTTTCACCTTCACGCATTTGCTGAGAGTAGGTTAATGGTTGAAACGCAGAATTTGGCCAATAGTTGCTGCAAACCTTTTATAATCGACCAACTTGTGTGCGAGAAGGTGGAAATTACAGAGAGGGGTTTAAGCAATGCAAATATGCACACACATGATGCAGATTAGACCATAAGCAAATCATAATGAAACTAAAGCCGAATCCCAGACATTTTCTCAAATTTAGAAATCTTGTCCTTTTTTATGGTCCGAAAAAGAGGATCTGTCCAGGAAAAAGAGCATGTATGGTCACCCTAACAAAAGCATTTCAGAAAACAATTTGTGTTAATTTCTTCCAAATTAACTTTGCGCAAAATTTATTTGCGCATACAGCAGGAGGTTGCTCATGTGAGCCACGACTGGCAAGAGAGAACCAGAACTATAATTAAGCAGCTCTGTTATGTTGTGTATTCTGTCAAAAGATTCATTTCTTTGGTTTTAAAAGAAAAAAAATGTAATCCTGATAGTATTCCCGTTTTTTACAAAATGTAACTGTAATCTTATTACTTTTTTTTTACTAAGTTTTTTACTAAGTATTTACTGTTTTTTGATGTAACAGATTACAGTTTATTGTATCCTGATTACGTAACACTGTTACATGTATTCCGTTACCTCCCAAGCCTGTTTATAGATATAAATGGGATGTCAATATTGAGGTTTCACTCTGCATGTACAGTAGGCATACATGTCAAAATATTCTATAAAGCCATCATTTTATTAATTAATAAGATTAGCTAAATTAGTAACAAGATGTCCTGTAATAATTTGCTTATCAGACCATTGAGCCTATTGTGTGAAATCAGCTTGTATGCAACACTTTCTGTTTTCAATGGAAAAATATTTGAGTCTGTGATCCAAATATCAATTTACATTAATATATAACAATCAGCCATCTAAAAAAAATGACTAATTATTTCATCCACTGTGTGTGAGATGTGGAATGAAATGAATGAATGACCTACCACTTTCATGAAAGAAGGTATCATCTAGCACCCTAAAAGGTTTATTGGTTAGTTGCACTGCAGGAAACCTTCAAGGATTTGATGTAGAGCCCTACAATAAAGTGTTTCCAATTCAGAAATGGTTCCAAGTACAACCAATTTAGAAAGCTAAATACTTTGACAATCCACAAAACTAATGATGAGTGCTTACAGATGTGCACCTTGAAGGGAATCATCTGTCCAGCGGTTATTGTATAGTTACTCAGTATAGTAGATCTACATTTGCCTCATATTTGTATATGGAGGAAGTATACACACTATAATTGAATTATAATCTAAACAGGCTTCATAAATAAAATGCTGAAGATCATTTGTGTGGAAGAACACATTTTATATAGGCTATAATATCCTCCATTAGAAATGAGAAGGCCTTTAGAATACAGTCTCTTTCCACTCCAAGTGTAGTTCAGATTACACTTAGAATTGGACTCTTTGTAACCATATCCTCAGTGTGTAAAAATATGTGCTTCAAGTTTTGACTAAGGAGTGTGTAAGCAGTGAGAGTGGAGACGACTGAACTGTTCTCTGGCAGTTGACTGAGTGTAAAGAGATCCTGTATGGTGTGTGACCTCTGACCCTGTGTTATCATTGCTGACTGACCCCGGGCTGTGTGGAAGTGCTGCTCAGCGCCCACTGGGACAGGCCTGCACACTGTCTCAACCTGCTGAGAGCCACACACACACACATACACATACACACACACACAGCACCAAACTGAGCTGCACTTGCAGGTGCTGAGAGAGTGAGACAGAGACAGAGATATATTATCCATAACCATATATATGTTCAGTGAACACAGCCTAGGCCTGTTACTCCTATCCTGCTCTGTTTTTTCCTACTCTACACACCCGTCATTACTTATCAGCTAATCATCAAACTGTTCATGAGCTGAATTGTGATTTAGAGCAGAGAAAATTGCAAAGCTCTTCTAAACCTGGGGTTTTCCAGGACTGGGAATTGGAAACTATGGGTCTAATAAGAGAACAGAGCAGCTCTAAAAATCACTGGTTGTGGAAAAAGAGAGAGAATAATAATATAAGAATTGGGAGCCTGAAATATGCTTTCTCTTTTACTCTGGAAAACATAGCAACACTAAAAAATCGGGTTTAATCCAGATTTTTTCATTTACTTTAATAACATTACCTTTGTTTGTTTTGTTTTTTACATTGGGATCAGTTGTTTTGGTGTCATTTGTGTAATGTTTGAGTAACACACATTGTGATGAGTAGAACTGGGGAGGTTGCACAAGATTTGCCATCAAACTTGGAGAGATGAGTAGGAGAAGTGGATTTTGGAAGAAAAGCGCAGTACACATTTTGCCAGGAAATGGAAAGGAGGAAGTTGAGGAACTGCGAGTGAGAGAAACAGAGAGCAGGGGCCAAAAGCCACACAGGCACAGTACTTAAGTTGTCAACATTGAGGATCCGTGGCATGGCAGTGCTAACTGCATGGTTTTATGCTGAAACACACACAAACACACACACACACACACACACACACACACACACACACACACACACACACACACACTTTCTTGCTCTTTGCCTTTCTTTCTCTGAGGCTGTGTCAACAGCAGCACTTATCAGGGTGAGTTATGGGCCTGTCTGCAGTAATGGTCTGTCAGACACCGTGACTGTCGGCCTATCCCTTTCGCTCCTCTCCTGCTTTCTCATACCACACTAGCACTGCTGTCGCTGACCATTCTCAAAATAACACCGAGATTGAGAAAAAGAGTCAAATAGAGCATTGTTTCAGTCAGCGTGTGTTCATGTGTGCATGCATGTGTATTTTTTTTATGGTCGTTTAAATGGTGTTCTGTTTTGGAAATGATGCATTATACTCCACCTGCTGAACCGACTGGCCTGTTTTTACAGTTCTGATTTTTTAGTCTTTCAGCAGTATGAACGTTTGCCAAGTTCACATCCTCAGCCACTAGAGGGCAGAGCTGGAATTATGGAAACTTGACTGAGCTAACTGATTTGCATTGAGCAATAGCTCATACTCAAGAACAGAAACCCAAACTAATACATTATAAAATCTAATAGAAATGAATAAGGCTATTGATTCATATCCCTATTTAAATGCAAATTTTTTTTATTTTTTTTGCAATGCTATACATTTCATTTTGTTGTGACTTCATTAGTCTTTATACATTTTCCTATTCATCTTATCAATTATTTACACGTAAAGTTCTCTGAGCTTTCCGTTGTATTAGGTAGGCAAATATGAGCCATAAATATATGCAGTAACTCTGTGACATTATTGTTGGGTACTTTTAATGGGAAAATATTATGTATGGAAAAAAAAAACCCACACCGATGTCAGAGGATGATGTCTGAATAAAATCATCACTCTCACTAATATAATATGGACAGACATTCTGAGCTTTGTCGCCTGTCACAAAAGAATGAATGAATCTGAGAATGTGACCACAACATTGTTTATTATTAAATGTACTGAACTTGCGCCTTAGCACACAAAGTGATGCAATGTATGAATAGCAATAGATGTAAAATTGTAGTGTGCTGTGAATTCTGAACCTTTTATTTATTTATTAGTGTCTTAGATATTTGTATATTATTCCAGTCCCTGCAGCAGTGCAGTAGTGATACCGTCAACAGGAAAAATAATCAGCATTAGAATAGTCTTCAACTTATTGAAATTGATTGAACGTGAATTTCCAAGTTCCCATTTATTATGTCGCAAAAACAAAATTCTTTATTTGTTGCAAGCATGAAAGCTAAAATGCATGCAGACTGATTATAACCGAATCAGTTTATGTGCTATTCTAGTAATTTTGTAATTCCAGAGTACCTTAAAAGCAGCCTAAAAGCAATTTCATTCTAAAACAAATATATTATGACTTAAACAATTTTAAGTGGTATTTATACAGAATAGTATCTTTTTGTATTTAATTATTCAGTTCTATTTGTAATGTGATTGTTTCTTCTTCACAATAAATAAAACATGTCTACGTCTCTGGTTGAATTCTACAAAACTGCTTCCAGTTGGGGGTAGTTGGGGAGTGTATTTTATTGTGTGTAGTGTGAATAGTGTATGTCCCAATACCTGTACTCTATCTCCATTTGTCAACTGCCTTGACAGTGAAATTTATCTTTCTTTCTTAGACTGCACCAGGCAACAAGAGACAATAATTAAACCTTCTTTTGGACAGAGTTTGGCACAAGCCTGTCTGTCTGTGTGCATGTTTTTGCATGTATGTTTGTGTGAGAGAGAAAGTGTGTGTGCACAAGTCTGACACTTTTATTGTTAGCACAGATGCAATATCCTGTTTGAGTCTCTTGATGGTAGGTCCTATTTTATCTGGAAGCAAGAGGCGTTCGCATATAAACACACCACTGATTCTTACAATACCAAAATTCAGGTGAAATGTTTGAATCATTACTGTTTATATTGTGCTAATTTCTACAATTTTTTATTTTTTTTTAAATCCATGGTTAAAGTGATATAATTGTGTTTGTTAGCAATGAAATGTACTTTCAGTGAACATCTCTGAAATATTTACTATACATATATATATATATATATATATATATATATATATATATATATATATATATATATATATATATATATATAGTATACACACACACACACACACACGGAATATGTGTTTAATTTCTGTAAAATTTATGATAGACAGTAGTATTTTACTAAACACTTTGCTCTGTTGTGCTTAATGTACGTTATATGTGAATAGTAATGCCATTCCAGCAGTTATCCTTGTTCAGCTAAAAAATACACTGCAAACATTAGCCTTATTTTTTTATTCTTTTGTTCATGCATATTAAAGTATATCATCATTATCTACTCATTCCATAGTAGGATAAAAATAACTTTTCATGGTCACTAACTTTTTGCTCCAGTTCTGTGCTTTTTCTGGGTCTGAGCTGCACTGGATCCCTCACTCTCTCTGTTACGCTGTCTGAGAGATCCAATGCCAGAGACCAGCTTGGAGAGGGTAATCCATCTCCATCACTTAAATGATTATCCCCATTAATCTGGTGTAAACTAATAAAGTCAACAATGCCAGTGCTTGCCTGAACTTCATTAAGTCTTTAGTACGTTTAATATGGCTTAATGTCCTCAGCTCGGTGGCTGCTGCTGTCTCACCTGGCTCGCTGCTCCCGAGAGAACTAGCAGAGCGATTGAGGCCATTTATGTCGTGTTTTATTGCCTTTTTCCCCCAGCCTTCTTTTCTGAGAAAGACAGTATCTATTGGTATGATATGCGCAGAGAGGTGGAGGAGAATGAACAGTAGAGAACGACAGCAGTGCTGGAGATTTAATTTGCCCAGCCAGGCCTCAGATGGGCCCCCACAGTCAAGGGTTTAATTTGGCTTATCGCATTATAAAGACGACCCGGGCTGGGTAATCAATCATCAGCCTGTCAGAGGGACAGGCAGTTGTCGTAAGCAGGCACGACTTCCCAACGTGAGGCCATTTTAATTGCCAGCAAATTGACTGCTTTATTGTTTTTGTGAATGTCTTACTCAAGTTTGCTAAATTAAAGCCAATAAAAGATGTCGACTGCCAGCGCATCCTGCTCACCCCCCACTCTCTCTGTGTCCTCAGTGGGGGAAGGCTTATCGGTGGCTGTTACGGTGCCATCATGGGTCGTGTTGACACTTGACTGCTGAGTGTGTTTCCCCTGTAAGCAAGTGGAGGGGCGTCTGTGCAGTGTTAGGAAGTGACACTGTTTACTAGGCTGAGTGATGCCGTGCTGACTTCAGCTAAACAGAATATAACTCTCCCTCTCGCCCACTGTAAAATCCTCCACTGACAAAATAAGTGCTCCAAAAAACAAAAAGAACAAGACAAATGTATATGCTTCAAAGATAGATATTCATATGCCTTAGTGAATCATAACAACATAATTGTCATGTGAAAGGATTAAGTATACTGGGAGAAAAAGATTTTTTTCTATTTTAGGTGTTTTGCTCCATTTTCGACATATCTTAGACAGCTTCTCGGATTTTGCGCTGGACGAGAAAGAAATGATTTTCCAGAATCCCACGAGACTTATGGCAGCTCATGACTCCAGCTTCCTGTCCTGGCTTAACTTTTGCTGTCAATATAACTCTCACTGGTTGCCTGATGTATATTTATGGCCCTGGTGCAGTGAGGTTAATCCCCTGCTTCTGTTTGGCCAGTTTCCGAGTGGCGGCTGTCTCCTCTCTACTTTCTTTATCTACAGAATCTTATTCTTATAATATTGTCTTGTCTGGAAAAGAAAAATGAACTTAACCAATTTATGTTAAGCTGACCAAGAAGACACCAATATTTTATGATTTCTTCAATAAATGCATAGTTGAACCTGTAATGGTTTAGGGATGCGGTAAAGATAATGACTCATGATCCATTATTCCATGAACTTTTGTTAAAGGCTTAATCCCTTGTGTATGATTCTTCTCCATGGCTATCAGATCAACCAACCAAAAATGTTTTCTGTTCCATTAATCCAACTTGCGATAACCTTCGACCTCTCAGTGAGCTGAGATTCTGGCCATGCTATAGTGCTTAAGGCGTAAAAAAATTCAGTCTTGATTTTAAAGCAGAGCACATGCATTGAACTTGCTTCATTGAACTTATTGTGATTAAGGTTGCAGCACAGAAAAGTAGTGGACACTTGTGTTTGTGTTATAAATGCATATTTTAAAGCCTGGTTCAGAATGGTGTATGAGCTGAACCTTTATACCTTGGTGCTGGAATGGATTTGGCTTGTCAGAGTAGACACTAAGCCCTGGCCCACAGCCTCTGTCCATCAGAGCAGATCATTAAGTGTGAGCTGAGGCCCCTGAGGCCAGTGAAGGCACCAGCCAGTCTGTGCTGGTGTTTCTGTGTTGTACGTTTGGGCTAGAGTATCTGTTTGTTATGGTGTAGTAGACTGCATAATTGGGACGAGGGCAGGGGGAACAAGGCCAAACGAAAAAAAAAACACACACACACACACACAAAAAAAAACCTCCTACCTGTTGAAGGCACTGTGTGGTGACAGATTGTACTGTCTCCTGTTGCTCAGCACATAGTCAGGACCTACGAACAGGAAGTGATGATTTGATTCAGCTGTAGTCTTTGAAGTTACTGGTTTGTAGTCAGGAGTTTAATGAGAAATAATCTGCTCTGTTTGCAGCAATGCCATTACAAATATAGTGTCAGTGGAAAACTGTTTAAACATTTAGTAGTCATGGTACTTTATTAGAAAGATGGGGGGTGGGGGGTTAAACAAAAAGAATAATTAGGTTGAAATTAATGCATAGTGTAGTTCTGATTAATATCACCCTCTTTGTTTTCACCAAAGATGTTCATATGCTGTAACTTGAAGAAGCTGATACACAGAATTCTAAATACTGCACACATTTTTACCAAGGCTGTCTTCCAATGTCTAGCTAATCCTCTCTTGCAAACGTCTGTACAGAGATGATCATAATCATTGGAAGAAGACTCAAAATGCGAACTAGCATTCCCTACATGTGCATGCAAATAAGCTGTATAAAAGAATACAGGATACTATAGTTTCTGACAGTAAAAAAATCCCCAAAAAACAATAAAATCAACATTATGTGTACTGTCTTTTATTCAGGCACAGCTGATAAACGCAGCAGGACGAAGGAGAAAGCCAATGCACAGTGACAGTGATGGCAATGTGAAGGCCTGAGTCAATGACACCCAGGGGAATGGAAGGGGTGCTTGCATGTAATGACCAGTAGCTGGTGGGATGAATTGGCTGAATCCATCTATCTCTAAGAAGTAAACAGGTCCCAGCTGGGGTACAGCGCTCAGGATGGGAAAGGGAAGTGGGACTGTCCATTGAGCCTCCCCCAAATAAACCAGGCGACAGGATGCGCCTGCACTTGAGAGCATGGACACACCATCAGCAGCGGGGAGGACTAGCTTCCGCTGTGATGGGTGTCAAGTCCCCTATCAGGCCAGGAGTAAGTCCACATGGTGCTGGGAGGAAAAGATGAGACTTCCCATGTGTTCGTGCGAGATGGGAGTTGGACTTCAGGCAATAAATATGTGCTTTAATTCATCTAGTGAGTCATCTGTCTCTCATATGCATTACAAACATGACACACAACCTCTGGAAATGCATATCCTTCAAAAGGGACTGCGAAGGGAGTTAACGCTTTTAGCTATGTGGAAACGGTGCTACAAAGCAATGTAAAAGGAAAGCGAACTTATTGATAACAGTTTGGTAATCAAGAAACTCTCCTTACCACATCTGTCATTCCTGCCACACTCCATTTCAAAATATTGCAGAGATCCAGCTCTGAACAGGTCAATTCTTCAAACACACGTGACCTGCTCACAGATGAGAATCAGCATCAACACCCTGAGCTGAACAGTCTAGACTTAAATGGAATCTGTAGCAAATGAAAAAGTTTAACTGTAACAATTCAGGGTTATATCTTGAGAAAAAAAATTCCTGAATATGCTGGTAAACATTTTGGTGACAGACCTATGTGTTTGAAATTGTAAGCTTGAATTGTTTTTTATTTGAACCTTGCTCTCATTTTTGTCTAAAATTGCAGTCATTATGTTGTAATATTCTGTGTAGCAGTATTGTCTTTACGTACTGCCTCACTTAACAGATACCACATATTAATGAATTACATTTAAAAACCTATACAGCCCAGACCAAAAAATCTCTTTTTCATGTGTTAGAGATATTGTACATTCGTTAACAAATCTGAAAATCTGACATATAATATTATAAAATAAAAATGTATCATTCATTATATTTACTATACAGTATATTCATAAGGGTAGACCTACAGAAGTAGGTTATGTCTTGGTCTACCTGGATACCAGAGGAAATCTCCATTTACAAAGTTTTCGATTTACATTGAAATTCTGTTAACACATAGCACAAGACCTCTGGCTAGAGATTTTTATATGCTCAGGAACAGAAAAAAAAATACTAGAAACAACCAAACAGTCTTTTCTCATTTAACTTACATTTAACCATGTATACCAAACATGTATCTATCATATCCAAAATAATGGTATCTATCAGCGTATCAAGTAATAAAATCTAATTTGATAATGACATTGTCATACCAGCTATATTTTGACTGACATGTTGTCAAGTAAAAGACTCATTTGAAAGAAAGACACAACAAGTTAATGGAGAATGTGTCACTCAGCACTCAACTAATCACAACACTTAACTATGAGCAATTGTCTAATTCTTTTGGTCTTTTTTGCTCAGTTACAGATTTATTTTTGTTTGCTGCTAGACTAATGAGTTATCACTGGTTCATATTTGATCAATCAGGTCTGTAAATGTGTTTAAAATAATTAAAACATACTTGTACAAATATTCTACAAATTTTTATCAAGCAGCCTTTCAAAGAAATTACTGTACAGCAAGATCCAAATGTACAGGTTAATCCATTCTTTAATAAAATTGTAATGTGAATTACATTACTATATGTTTCTTAGTCATTTTCTCCACTAGAAGGGATTTTAATATTTATGTAATTTCAGGTCCAAACTGTCCTGGTTACTGTGCAGGAGTGAAGATGGAAATACCTGGTTTCTTCCCCTCTGACCTGCATAATTAAGAATCTGTACTTTCTAATTTATTACTGAGTGTGTGTGGGAATATGGGACTCTTGGTTCCATTTACAGTCAATCCAAAGATATGGCTTATTCTGTGTATCAACCCCATCACTAAATATCACAAGCTGTTGGAGTATTTTAAACAAGATTATATGGCATATCTAAATCTACCAATTTAGACATTCCAGTTTTCAAATATATATACCTTAAGGACAATTTATTAATTATTTAATGTGCACACTCTATATTTACATTGGAATACTAACAAAGTAACACAGCTGCACTGTAGTGAAAATCCTACATTTGGCAAATTTAAAGTGCATGATTGGGTTTGAGGTTTATACTCTAAATCCAGTACATGTGGTGGGGGGAAAAAGACTATGTGTTAAATATAATATATATATATATATATATATATATATATATATATATATATATATATATATATATATATATATATATATATATATATATATATATATATATACGTACAAACCTGAAGTTGCACTCAGAGCTCTGTATATATGAATGTAAAATATATATGCAGTATATCTCCAAACCCTTATAAAATTGGTTTATTATTCCAAAAACACTTAGCTATCTAATTTGTGGCTTTGTTGAGATTCATTCATTCTTTCATTTATATTCAGAAGCAACTTCATGCTTGTCAGGGTCATGGTGGATCCAGAACCTATCAAGGAAGTACTGGGCATGAAGCAGGAGAATGTCACACTAGTCCATCACAGGGTAAAGAGGTGAGGCTATTCACTATTATAGGCTATCATAACAAATCAGTAAATATTATTGTATTTAGAATCTTATTATGTCCCCACCAAACGGCTCCTAAAATTTTCCATGATAATTAAACTTATAGATCTATATATCTTCCTCCATCCCACACACACACACACACACACACACGCACACACACACAGTAAGATCCAGATCAGCCCTTTGGACTAACTTTTTGCCGCTGCTCTTTTGGAAAAAGCACGTTTTTAATGTAGTCTTCTTTGAACTTAAGACACATTACTTTACAACCGCATCTACACATTTACACAAGTCTATCCTATAATAAATAATACGCATTAACTTTATTAATACTACTCACAGGAAGAAGATCTGCCATTAAGAATCCACAGTGCTTAGTTAGTCTACCAAATTGTACACACAAGGTTTAAGACATAGTTTAAATGATGAACTTCACATAAATTACGTAAAAATGACAAAATGTGTTTTTTTTTTTATCAGAACGCAGATAACCTATAAAGAGTCACTAATCGCCAAGTTGCAAAAAAATCTACCTATATGTTTCAACCCCCAGTCTAGTCCTCATTATAACAGAGCTGAAACAATACTAAGAATCAATAGCAGTCAGCGCATATAAGGACGTCTGAACAGACACGCAAACTAAGCCACAAGAAGCAATTTATTACACATAACTTTTAGACTAGAAAGTCTAAATATGAGAGTACTTTTATGTTGTTTGTGAACGTTGTTTTATTTCCTTGACCAAAACCAAAACTTCTCCACAGGACTTCGACTTTAATCGAAAGAACGTATTTGCAGTACGCGCCTTTAAGCGGCTGAACTGAAGTTCAGGAAGGAAATAGACCCTGATATACCTGATTAACCGCGTCATCACCTCGGCAGCGTGTCTTCCACGTTTCTCGTAAGCAGAGCGTGCACGCCCACTGGAGACCTGAAGCGGCGGCGGCGGCGCGCCCAGACACCTCAGAGCTGGAAACGCTTTAAATAAAAGTAGAGAACCAACAGAGAAATAGAGAACGGTTCCTCAGCAGGTACAGAAATGTTCAAATAAATCTTAAAACGACATCGAAAGAAAATCCCACAATTTGTTTCCTGACGAGGATCCTAATATTCTGTTGGGCTTCCTTTCAGGTTTAGGGCAGCACCCATTCAGCTCATTAATAAGTGGGATTGATTAGATGCCCCTGTCCCTTCTCAAGTGGTTTTTAGTGCGCATAATTATAATAATGATCATAATTAAACTTATAAACGACTAATCAGTTTTTCATTATTTGTACCAATTTTCACCAAAGGCGAATTAATCCTACTACTGTTGTTTTAAAGCTCATTTGAGAGTGTAGATACACTTATAGTAAAATAACCCATGTGATGAATGTTTCGATGGTTAATTGGACAGTCTGAATCGAGAGACTCATCTAATATGAATCGGCTACTCTAATGAACCTCGTGTTAAAATAATAATCTTCTCTAAAGCTTTACCCATAGGCTAGGGCAGCAAGCTAGAGGTTATTCTTCACAATTCAAAATGTATTAAAAATGTATTTTGTGTATGCATCGTTTATGCAAGGTTATTCTTCCCACTTTAAATATGTATTTAGGCTAGTTGATCTCCGCTTTCTAAATAGTTTATTTATAATGGTTATAATAATCTTTTAATATTACGATTCGTAGGCTTAATATTTCATTGGATTTGAGGGCTCCATGTATCCTCTTTTGAGGAAAGCATCGTCTTTTAATATAAAGTCATTGTAAAATTGGTGATTAAGATTACGACTTTGCTAAAATAGTAGGCTAATCTATATCACTCATAGCTTGATGTCTATACTGGCTTGAACTGCACTGTGTAAAAACAAATCATAACTTTACTCGTAGCTTAACGCATAACCAAGGTGTTTTAACGTTTGTTTAACTCGAGTTAAAACATCTAGATTAACAGGGGCGGAAAACAGAGTATTTTCCTATCTGTATGGTTCTATATGCTTGGGAGCAAATTAGAAAGAAAAGTTATGCTAACCAAAATATGAGTGTGATATGATATGATAACATTAACAAGAGGATGTTATTTAGATACTAAACTGCTGTTACTGCATTACTTCATTGCACACAACCATATGACCTGATATATAGCCTTTGCACTAGTCGAGTCAGACTTTCATCCACAGTCAGATGCTGAAAGGGTGAACAGCAAAAGTTACAATAAAATGAAATTCGTGCAAAGTTGTTGCAGTGATCTTATAGGCTACCGAAGCACTGGACTGCTGTAAAATCATATGAAAGTCGAAAATGTCGACTTCTTTGGTATGTTTAGTAAATTTTAATTATGAAAAATCTACTTTAGGTTTTTAACATTTAGTTCTTTCACATTCGAGACAACGAAAAAAAGCAGAAAAGTAGAATTTAGAAGAATCCTATCCAAATTCTCTAAAACGTAAAGTAAAGCTTAGGCTTCATCTGAGGAACTTCTTGATACTAAATTTCTGCTGTTATTCATACTTTTAATGTTAGTATATGGACTTAATTGATAACGTGTCATATTTCAGTGTTTTATTTATTGATTATTGGTGATGCAAGAGAATGCGGCTATATTGTATTGCTTATAAAATAGGATACAAATGCGCTATGTAGCCACCTCAGTGAGAGAGAGGGGATTATAGTGACCTTTGTTATGTCTTCTGTGTAATGGAATCGTCGTTATTTCTTTAGCCAATTGGGTGCCGAAGCCTGAAATCTCTGGTTTAAGCTTACCCGGCCTATTTGGCATTTTGATTGATGCTCCTGTGGCTCCCTCCATCCGGCAAGCCAAAAAGGAGGTAGGGGGAAAACGACAAACGGCTGAAGTTCAGTGTTTCTCACACATGCTCACGCACTCGCGGTTCTGAGACAGCGAGGATCCGAGCATTAAGCCGCGCTCCTGTAGCTGCGTGATCAGGCGCGGCGCGGAGGAGCTCTGGGAGCGCGCGCCTCTTCGGGACCATGGATCATAACATAGGAGCACATCTCCACCACACACACGTAGACTCCATCAGCTTCGGCATCGATCAGATTCTCAACAATGCAGAGCAAGGGAGCTGTATGATCTCTAACCCCAGGATGCAGGATTTGGACTACGGGCTGGGGAGCATTGTGAGCAATGCCTACAACACCATGACGGGCAACTACAACGGCAATAACACCGGCGGATACAACAGCAACGCGTGCAGCGCTGCACCACTCGGTGGCTCCTACAACATGAACATTGGCATGAACGGGAACGGAAACGGCTTGAACGCGTCCGGGGTGATCCGTGTACCCGCACACCGGCCACTCAACAGCATGCACTCCTCCATTCAAACAAGCGGGGCCACGGTGCACAACATGGCAGCCATGGGCACTCTGAACAACCTCACCGGATTAACATTTCCGTGGATGGAGAGTAACAGGAGGTATACCAAAGACAGGTTTACAGGTAATATGACACAACACCTGGTTCATATTCTAACATAATATATACTGTGTTGTTATTATTATTATTATTATTATTATTATTATTATTATTATTATTATTAACTAATATACTATAAGTATATAATAAGAATATAATATAATACACACATATTCTAATGTAGATATTGTGCAAAGCATAATTAATCTGTTGTCTTTATGTTTAAAATATCGAAAATTCGTTTAATATGCTAGTCTGTTATCATTTCTATTTTTATTTTCTAGTTTTAATACTGATGATGTGTACTGAAACGATAAAACTGTTATGGACCTTTTAACGTCATAATTCCTAGGACATTTATATTTTATTTTTTAAAGCATTTTATGTTATTTTAACGTTATTTTAACCTTTTATGCCAAACCAAACAAAACAAACCCAAAAGCCAAATTTCCTAACCAGATAATAGGACATATTTGTTCAGTTGGCCTGTAAACTACACAACTTGGTAACAGTAGCTAGTTAACACTGCCCTACTAATCCTCCAGTAAAACTTAAATAAACATAAATACTCGAACTACATTTATTTCCTTATCACTAAACAACCCACATTAAATATAAATATCTTTTAATAGTTTTTTTTTTGTATTGAGGTAGCAAATCTAGAGCAGATTTTCTAAAGCGATAAATTCACCGTTGTGATAAATTATTAAGAAGATATGAGATTATTATTAAGATAAGGGATTATTATTAAAATATGGGATTATTATGACGCCTGTTGGAAACTAGGCCTATGTGAATGAACGTTGTAGACTAATCAGAAGATCATCGACCAGCCTTAAAATGTCCTTTTACAGACTTCATTTAGGATTTATCCTTTAAGAATCCTACAAAAATATATATTTCAATTCATGGTCTACATACAAATACCGCTTTGTGCTTTGATTAGGTTAATATAAGCCTGATGCTATGGCTATTTGTTGCATTGTGTTTATTTTTCTTGTCACCTTAATGCTGCTATCATGTGCTACATGCTGTAGTTCGAAATCCCGCTCTCTTCACCGCTTCGCTTTGTCATGTTGCTGATTTTTCCTTGCCTGCTTTCGCCCTATTTTTCCCCAATCCAGTGGCCCTCTCACCCTTCACTGTAACACGCCGTATAGGTCACCCGTACCAGAACCGCACACCACCGAAGAAGAAGAAGCCGAGGACGTCGTTCACGCGCCTGCAGATCTGCGAGCTGGAGAAGCGCTTTCACCGCCAGAAGTACCTGGCTTCAGCAGAGAGAGCCGCTCTGGCAAAAGCACTTAAAATGACTGATGCACAAGTCAAAACATGGTTCCAGAACAGAAGAACAAAATGGAGGTGAGCTTTAACGCCCTGCATTTTCTGTCTTTAAAGTCAACATGTGCATTCATAAAGAGACTGTAAGCACTGATTTGTCTTGACCCTGTTGGTTCGGTTCCTTTGCAACAAAACGATCATTTGACATTCATGCAGGAAGCTCTAGAAATATATCTGTAACTGGGTCAATGCTTGAATGCAGTATTTTCACCTTTGCAAACTTTATTTGAGAGAAAACGCATAGATCTAATCCAGCTACTTAAAAACAGCGGCTTTGTATTTAATATATAGTTTATATAAAAAGATGGAACCATAAATGTTTCAGGATTTTAAAAAAAGTATTAAATAGGCTATATTGTATTTTTAATGATATACTTTATTGAAAGACAAACATTATGTTTACATAAAAATGGAAGTTTCCACAGAAGGCACAAGATATTAAACTTAAACAGTAAAAAACAGACAAATTAATGCATTTGTCTTAATATGAAAGTCGCTCTTATCTATCTAGTCATCTAGCTATTGACGTTTTGGACAATTAATCACTGAATACATGTTTATATAACACGAGTTTACATAAATTTAACGTTAAATAAATAACGTTAAATAGGCTAAATTGGTAGGCTAGTAAAGTAACGTTAAATAAATTAGATAATAAAGCAATAATGTTCTCTGAATTTTCGAATCAAGGAGAAACCCATTCTTTAAGCAGATACATGGTTTATCATTTATTTATTTAGGCTATTTAGGCTATTCGTGTGTTTGTGGGTGTTTCATTGATCTATCTATCTATCTATCTATCTATCTATCTATCTATCTATCTATCTATCTATCTATCTCTTATTGCACAACTCATCACTGAATAATTATTTAAATACTTAAATAGGTTAGACCTACTTTCTATCATTCATTTATTTATGTATTTATTTATCTATTTATTTATTTTATTTTCTATTTGAGTATTATACTTTTATTTTTTTCTGAGTTATTACATAGTAAATCACTGAATAAATGTTTGCATAATTAAATAGGTTGAATACATGGCGTCAGGGTTATTATGAAAACTTTCCAATCTGGGACTTCTGATCCCCTGGCATTATTGTTTCTCCTCCTCCTCCTCCTCCTTCTTCTTCTTCTTCTTCTTCTTCTTCTGTTGCTAATTATTATTATTATTATTATTATTATTATTATTATTATTATTATTATTATTATTATCTGCCGTGTGTCCAGGAGGCAGACGGCGGAGGAAAGAGAGGCCGAACGGCAGCAGGCAAACCGCTTATTAATGCAGCTACAACAAGAAGCTTTTCAAAAGACTCTAAACCAGCCTGTAACTCCGGACCCGATCTGCCTGCACAACAGCTCCCTGTTCGCCCTGCACAACCTGCAGCCATGGACTGATAATACCAACAAGATCAGCAGCGTCTCCACCTGCGACTAGCAACACCAACTTTTCCCTTTTGTAGGCTCTATGTAGATCTAGCTCTATATTATTTAATAATCCCGGCGTCACTTTTCCACCAACTGTTACTCTTATTGTGTGTTAGCCTGCAGGAGAACAGATTTTATTTCTTTACGGCTTCTTCTTGTCTCCAGTCTGAACGAAAACTGTACGAATTATTCTAAATACCAGGTGTTTGTAAGATAAGGGTTTTACTGGCGTACTCACACGTGTAGTAGGCTATATTTTTATATATACAGCATTTTTGCACTTTTACTCTCCACTGCATTTTAGATTAAATTACACAAAGTCCTGGGGTTAAGTTGCAACATTAAAAAAAAAAAAAAAAAAAAAAAAAAAAAAATTACACAGAAAATGGATTTCAAGAAGGTTTCAAGCACTTATTCTGGGGGTACTTCCTACCAAACAAATCCGGTAATTCTGTATAGTTTTGATAGAACATGGTCTTAATGTTATGGTTTTAATTTTTTATATACATGGACAAAGCAAGCTACAACAGCAATCACATACTTTAAATTTATTCAGCATGCTACGCTTAATTACATACTTTCCTCAACTTAGGTTTCATATTAAATAAATCAGAGATAGTTATCTGAAACCAACCCTATTTTAATACCAAGAGTCTTCTCTTCGTTGTTCTTCACGTTAATTACAGCTGGATATATTATTTTGCAGTAAAACAGCTGTATATTATTGTGTCAAATACATTTTTCATTCAACTACTTTGTTCAGATAAAGTTTTAAACACTGAACTCAAATTTTATTCCTTTTTTTTTTTACTCAAAGAAACATCTTTTTATACTGACACACTGTAGCAACACAAATTTTAGATAGATATTGGATTTCATTTCAGAGTGAATGACTGTTTTGGTTGCATGATAAATGTATGTCCTCCTCGTTGTATGGGGACTGTAACAGTGTGTTTGTAATATTAAATATATGCAGATGTGAGAGTGTGTCTGAAACTTTCCATGGCCATACTAGAGGAGTATCGTGTTAAGGTCCATCAGCACATACCAAATGCTCCAGTGCATTAAATGTATCCTTTCAAAATGACAAAATATTAAGACATGGGAAACGAGGAAAACCAAAAGCAACCCGTAGTCATGGCGACATGTCCATAAATAAGCAAACAAAGACTGGTTCAACCCTATTTTATAGACTTTCATTTAGTAAAGAATTCAATATTCCAGCATAACTGGTTTATGTCTGCTTTAATAAATATTTAACATTTCAGCTCTCCATTTTTCCACAAGGGTAAGCTGTAATGCAGTTATACAGGAAACAAGCATTGCAAATAGCTGCATTCCAACTTTCCATGAAACTATGGATGATGTACATAGGTAGTAACAATTACAACATGCACCAAGTTTCCAGACAAACAGGACGTTTTGGACAAAAGTCCTTCATCGGCTGTGCAAATAAATAAATAAATAAATAAATGAATTAATTAAATTAAATAAAGAACAAAAAGCCTCTGAAGCTGTAAGGTTTAAAACCAGTTGATACTTTTGATTTGTTTGCACTAGAAACGTAATGTACTATGCTACAATGTTTATTACCTCTACATTTTCGTTAAGTACACTGCAGTACAGTATATGGTGGTCAGAGATCATGACATATGTGAATAAAATACTTGAACACTGAACAAAAAGAGTAGTAGGCTATATATTCCCTTTACATAAAAGTTCATAGTGATACTGTTTCACCCTAACAAATTAAGCATATTGTTGCATATTCTTCAAAGAATACTGTCATTTTTGTCTATTAACAGTTATTAATAGAATTTCCTAATGTAAAGAGGCTGTGGTAAATATTAATGCTTAGTAATTATCCTCATTTGTAATTATGAGGAAAAACAAGATGGGACCCATAAAAACCATGTGATAAATATCTAAGAAAAAAAGAACACTCTAAGGCTTCTTCAGGAGTTATTTAGATATTAGATTCATAAAATACTTGGAAAGCTTTCTGAAACACTCAATTGTAAGGTTCTTCTTTTTTGAAAATCGTCTACAATGTAAAACCAGATAAGTTCATTTAAGTTCATTTTGAGGAAACTAATTACCTCAAATTTTTTAAGTTTATAAATCAATTTCTTTAAGCCAAATACACTTAAATATAACAAAAAATAATTTTAAATTACAAGGTTTGAGTTACATTTTTGTTATATTTAAGTGTATTTGGCTTAAAGAAATTGATTTTTCAACTGAAAAATTTTGAGGTAATTAGTTCCCTCAATTTTTTTTTTAGTTAAATGAACTATCCAATTTTACAGTGTACAGAGTTCCCCTGAGGGTCAACATGGACCACTATTAAAATTTTAAATTATTCTGAGCGTGTACTCAAATGGGCATATAGCTCTTTTGCATTTATGTTTTCATGCAGGTAAAAAAAATCTGTTTGGTCAAAAAAAATGTTCTCTGTTAAGTTATACTGCAGGAGGCTAACTGTTCTTGGGCATTTAATTACATAAAAGTGTGAAAATAATGTATTACAATATTCACAATTAATAAACATGCATATTGTTTGTTTGGTCATTTCCATAACCTAATTTATTATATAATGCTTTTGGTTTTAAATAAATTATTTGTTTTTACTGGAATAGACTACTGATATTGCCCCCAAATTACTATGCACTCGCAGCAAAAGAGATACTTAACTTAAAATTGTCTCTGTTGTGGTATCATTAAGGGTACATCTTTCAAATAGAAATGTGAATATAGTGTACCTTGATTCAAAATAATTTGTGGCACATTATTGGACCATAAATATCATTACTGTACTTATAATTAGCGTTAAATAAATGATTTAAAGGTGAGCTACAGGCACATATTTAGGTTTAAAAAATACAATAAAAGGTTCAAAACAATCACTACATGCATAAAGTGGTTACTGAAAATAAAACAGTGACTAAATGAGAGAAAACTGAGGAACTGCCAAATGAAACACATCAGTGGCTAGTACTGCTAAAACACACACTAATTTAAAATTTATATAATGGCGTCATTTAACCATTAAAATCGTTAGCTCAAAAATGGTTAATGGAAACCATTAGGACAGCTCTAACTGTAGCTATTTTTTATCACAAAGTGGACGGCCTCTGCATTTGCATAAAGTGTCTAATATCTCATTACATTTCCTGTCAGTTTAAATATAGTTAAAAATCCAGAAACTGATAAATTAACAGAGTTAAACAGTCAGTCTGCCCCCTGCGCATATTACGCCTGCGCATAAATTGCGCTGCTTTACCACCCTTGAATACATTGCTGGTCTTTAGTTGATGGCGAACAATATACGTCATTTTAGTGCGCCAAAACATTGGGGCAGTTGTGTAATGTGCTGAATGTCAGTGTGTCAGCTGAGCATAATGTCCCTTTTACGTTTCTGTTCTTTTAACAACAAATGTTTGATAAAAAATGGATTATTATTAGAGTCGATGATTACAGGTAACTGAAGCATCCATCTTGACTTAGCTATATTTCCGGAGATGTTTGCACCAGTTAGTTAGCTAGCTCTAGTTAACGTTAACACCTGAGTGTTACTGGATTACACTGGATTACTAGTGTAACTGGATTAGCGTCTATGCGTTTTGTGATTTCTGTGTTGCAGCGTGCTCAAGGACAGCAGGCTACACAACCAAAGAGGATAAGAAGCCCCTCCGCAAGGCAAAGACGCCTCTGGGGAAGTTCGACACGGATGATAAGGACACAAAAACTACAGACGCCTTTAAAAGTAGGCCACTGATGCACCATTATAAGTGTCTAGATGCATTTACCATCAGATGATTGCATTTGCCATGAGATGATTAGACCAGGGCTGCGCGATATGATTACGTAATATCATTATTGTGATAAACTCGTGAGATATTGAAAAATTAGGCAATAGATGGAAATGCATTTTCATCAGGATTTTGACCACAGGGTTTAGGGTGTAAGGTTTTTTCTTCCTTAAGTCATAGAATAAATTTGTCAGTATACACTATCAGAGATTTCTATATCATAAATGGCAAAAGACTGGATTAATTCAGTGTCAGCTGGCTTTACGTGCCTCTGAGGACTCGCGTGAAGCCAGCTGACAGCATCTTTTCGAACTGCTGCTCATGCAACATCTGGGGGCACATTTGGAAATCACTATCTTCCCACTTCCACATGCATGAGCTCACAGATGCCCATGACTGGCTAGTGTCGCTGTGATCGATAGGGGAGAGAGAGCACAGTGGAATTCACAACACATCATTATCAAAGTTAATACATATATTGAGTTAAGTAGTTATCATTCTGTTCGACTGGTCACCTGAATGGAGTTAATCAAAACCTCAGTAAATCAATGCTAATATAAATGTGTTCTGGGAGTGGAAAGTATACAAACAAAAAGCTCTATGGTGCCAATAAATTGCCCAAAGCTTTTGAATATATTTTAAGAAGTTGGATTAAATAGTCTGATTATGTTCACAAAATAAATCTGTATTGAGGGGGTCAGTGAGAATAATTTTCCAGGCTGCAAAACATTTATGAATTAACACATATAAAAGAGGCTGTTTGACTGACTCGGCAGATGACCATACGTAGACCTTCTCCCATAGATGTTTAACATACACGATTACTTAACACTAAGTACTACACGCACTGATATCTGTGAATTTATTATTATTTTTTTAAAGTCCAGTGACTTCTTGCAGAGAGCCAGACAGATTCTACTCTTCAATATCCTACGTTTTCTGGCCAGAAAAGTGTACAAAACATATCAGGTGTACTACATCACATGGTTGCTGCGTATATGAGGCTGAGATTATTTCAGACCTGACACAGCACTGATTTTGAATTACTATTACAGGATTGTCAGGCAGACTCACAAGCAGCTCAGAGTCAGCGTTATAGAGTATGCTTGACTATTGTATATATTTTTTAAAAATCCTGCGCATTGTAGGCCACGTCACTTTGTTGCTGACACTTTGTTAGTAAACCTGCACTGCATTTAGAATGTTTTCAACCACTTTCACTGTTTTCTCATTTTGTTATATTACAGCCTTCTCTAAATCATAAGCGTAATCAGGTTTTCACAAACCCTGCAATATTGCACAAGTATTCAGACCCTTTATTCAGTACTTTGTTGAAGCAGAATGCAGAATGACAGCCTTGAGGTTTTTTTTTGGGGGTGGGGGTGGGGGTGAAGCTCGGCACACCTGGATTTGTGGATCTTTTCCCAATCCTATCCATAGAACCTCTTAAGCACTGGATAGGTAAAGTCGATGTACTGCTGTTTTATTTTGTGCAATCACTGCTCTGTGGTCTTGGCTGCATGTTTTGCCCCATTCGTATTGTCGAAGCTGAACTTTTGCCGCACTCTTCCTAAAAATGTCTCTACTTTGATCAGCTCATTTTCCCCTTGATTCTGACAAGCCTTCCGTTCGTCACTGCTGAAAAACACAGCACATTACCTTAGGAATGGGATTGACCTTGTAATGAGCAGTGCATAGTTTCCTCCAGATATAATTGTCTTGTCTCTCATGCACTGAGAGTCCTTCAGGCGTTTTTTTTTTTTTTTTTGTCAAACTGATCTCTGTGCCTTTTACTGAAGAATGGATTCCATCTTGGCCGCTCTATGTTAAAAGTCTGATTGGTGGAGTGATGTGGAGAAAAATGTTTGCTAGCTCTATTGTTTGATCCTTTTGGCTGGACAGTTAGCTCTAAGAAGAATCGCAGTGGTTCTGAACATCTAGTCCCTCCAGGATATTTGCGATCACAGAAATGACCGCAAAGTCAATCAAAACTCTGCAATATTCGGAGGAGTTTACAATCATTCAGAATTACTGCAGGTTTTCCGCAGATTTGAGCCAAGACACGTCATGCGACGTCATCACAACATGGATTCAGTCAAAGCCCTCTTCGATTCATGTGCATTGAATATGAGTAAAGCTAAACGGTCTCATTCACAAATAAACATCACTGTGAAAGACAATTTCACCAACTCAAGTAGTTTTCCGCAAAATAGAAAAGAAATCTATTAAAGTTGAATCGCAAGTTTTGACAAAAGCCGCAGCAAACTCAAACATTTTTGGCCGCAACAATAACAAAAAATGCAGAGAAATCCAGTACTGACTGAACATCTGCCATTTCAGAGTAATGGAAATCGCTGTACTTTTTTTTTTTTTTTAGGACCTGCAAAGCTGCAGAAAATGTTTGTTTCTCTTCCCCATAAATAATCTGTCTCAGAGTTCTGCGAGTTCCTGTGAACTGGTTTGTGGCCTGTGGCTTGTTTTTTTTTTTTTGCTAATTTTCACTGTCAGCTTCCAGGCGTCATGTTGACAGAGATTTCAAGATTAGGTTCAATCAGCTGAATTTATTAAATGTGAACTTTGATCAAGTTGCAGAAACTTCTCACGTATGATCAGTGCAAATGGGATGTATCTAAGCTCAATTTTCAAGCATCTCAGCATAGTGTCTGGACACACATGCCAGTGTGGTAGTTACTTTTTTTTTTTTATCGTTTATGCATTTACAAAATTATTTTTTTAAATTTATGCATTATATTTGCAAGACTAATAAGAGAAATTTATTGAATTCACCTTAGAATAAAGCAAAATAAGAAAACGGAAGAGGCCTGAATGCACTGTAGTGCATCATGTAACATGAGATAACTAAGTATGCTGAAGACATCTTTTCCCAGCCCTAGGCAAAATAAAGTGTAGAAACCTTTTGTGTAACAGCGATAAAGAGTGTGAAGACTGAAATATATAAAGAATAACATACATTATGTGAAATCTTAGCCTGTTTGTTTACCTTACAGAATTTCCAGATGATGTGAATCCATACACAAAAGAAAAAGGTGGCCCGGCAGGTCCTGAGCCAACACGATATGGAGACTGGGAGAGAAAGGGTCGCTGTATTGACTTTTAGTTGAATGTTAACATGTATGCATCCCACAAGTGTATTGATATCATTGGATGTGTGTTATGTAGACGAACCATGTAATACATTTTTGAGAAGGTGACCGAATTTATTTGTTATGGCAGATGCATTTACTGGTGTAACTTGTGTACATCAGTGTAAAACATGAATGTTGAAAATATACCTGAATAAAGCTGAATGGCTTTTGACTTTCTTTGTCTATAATATTTGTAAAATGTTCTAACTTCAAAAAAAAAAATATTTCTATGTTAATTCCTTTACTTTTGCATGATTCTCTGTGATGGACTGATATCCCAGCTATGGGACAGGACATAGGGATAGGCTCTGGGTTAACTACTATTCTGACAAAGATAAAAAAAATAAAATAAAAAAAAAAAAGCATTTTCTGAAGATGACTGAATGGACTGTTGTCCTTTCTGAACTGCAAAGAATTAAAAACGTTGATCTCAATTAATCCAAATATACAGTACAATATACAAAAGAACAAACAAATATGCCAACATGACATTTGGCATTGACACAGAATTCTTCATAAGCTGATTCAATAACACACAAGGTAACTATAAATAAATATAATTGTCTCAGAGTCCCTGTACTTATACTAAGGCGCCTGTAGTGGACCTCATTCATCACCTATATTGCTGAAAGCCAAATTTCCAGTATTTTTCTACTAACCAAAAACTTTTTTTTTTTTTACTTGCTCTGTTAGCAGTATATTTGATGTTTAATGTTTCTCTCTGAATCAAATAAGTTCCTGTTTTCTTTACCTATTGCACAATGACAGCGAGTACACTATATGTACAGCATAGTATCACTATCAGGAGATGAAATTGTCACGTAAGTAAGCAGATGTTGTCTCAAAATTACATTTTGAGACATTACATGTCAGAATCTCAAAATTCATCATGATAATTTACCAGTCCTCCTTACCTCCTTTTTTTCCATAATATTATACAACCCCAATTCTAGAAAAGTTGGGACACTGTGTAAAATGTCAATAAAAACAATGCAATGATTTGAAAATCTAATAAATCCATGTTATTCACAATAGAACATATAATACATATCAAATGTTTAAACTAAGTAAATGTACCATTTTAAGAAAAAAAAAAAGTAATTTTGAATTTGGAATGGGGCAACAAAATGCTGGATAAGTAAGTGTTACTGAAAAGAAACAGCTGGAGGTTAATTGGCAGCAGGTCATTAACATGATTGGGTATAAAAAGGAGTGTCTTAGAGCGGCAGAGTCTTTGTCTCAAAATTTTACCTTTTTTTACATAGTAATTTCCAGGAGAAATGTTTATAAATGGGTTTAAAAGATTTTATTTATTTATTTATTTATTTGTGATTAAATGTTTGAGGTAATTTCCAAATTTGAATCCACCTCAGTCTATCAACACAGTAATTTCAAAAAGTTACACTAGCAGGCCTAGAGACAATATCTCTTTGAAAAAGAGCCTGAATACACGGATTATTCTTATTAATGAGAAAAGTAATAAATTCAACCAACTAAACTTTTTCAAAACCATTTTCATCCCACTACATTCTTTAGGAATCACCATCACAATCCTTACTAGTTTCTTTACGTCAGAACGAACTACCAATCACTGAGAAGCATACGTGATGACGTAAAACATATTTAATATTTCTTGTAGTTATTATGTAATCAAGCCTCGTTACATATTTAGGTAAAATCTCTTTCTGAAACACAAGACAAACGCGATACACAAACAACAAACCGAATTGTTTAGAACGAGTTCTACGTTGTAAAAAAAAAAACAAAAAAAAAAAAAAACTGACATTCATTCATAGGACGAACATTTCCGCTTCCGGGTTGTCGATTCCATCTGCCATATTCCACTGATTCTAGACACCCCGCGCTTCACAGCTGGAAATTGGGTCTGTTTAAATGTGTTTCATTTTTCTCTCTCTCTCCAGGGGATGGTCTTCAATTTAGTGTCGATAAATTAGACCGAGAGAGAGAGATCTTGGGGAAAGGTTGCGGATTGTGAAACGAAACGTCAGGAAGAAAGCAGGGAGAAAATGACGACGCGCTCGGAGAGGGAGAAGGCTCAGAAACTGAATGAGCAGCATCAGGCCATCCTGTCCAAAATGCTCCGGGAGGATGACAACAAATACTGCGCCGACTGCGAGGCTAAAGGTGAGTGCTGCTCGAGGGGAAAGGACCGAGATCTTCCCCAACATCCACACGGACATCTTTTCGCATTTCTAGGAATGACTCTCGAGTTTATTCCGAGGCGATATTAGTCACTGACTAGGTTTAAACCTCTATACTAAATCATGCTTCATACTGTTCACATAGTAGCAGGAGAGTATGCGGCTTTGAGCCATACACAGCCGTGTCTGTGTATAATATAATAGCGACGCTACACTTGTAGCTGTCATTGATCCAGCGTTGTTCCGGCTAACTGCGGAGAGCTAACGCTATCTCACCGGGACTGGAATGGAGAAGAGTCGCTAGTGCACCCTACAACAAACAGCTTTTATTATTTTAGCATGACGTGTCCGTAAGTAATTGTTTCTCTTTCATCCCAGGTAAATTATCTGGGTGTGGATTTAAAGTTTAAAAGAAAAATAAATAATTAAAATCCCAGAAGTAATGCGTCATCATTGCGTAAGCGAGGTTTACTACGTCATCTCGTCTCACTTATGAACTGATGGGTGAATAAGAGCTGAAGAAAAGTCTAGAAACTGTTAATGTGTGTGGAAAATCAGCAGTGGTCTGATATCAGTGTTTGGGATCTTCTGTGCACTGCTGGGTTATTTAAAGGGAGAGTAAGATGAGCCAGTGATGCGCCTTTACGCCTGTGCTTCAGCTCAGAGATCTTGATGGATCTTGGGTATCATGGGATTTCATGAATATTTCAATACGGAACACAGATTAGTTGAGGTTTTATTGTGTGGGTGTGGGGTGGGGTGTTAAAAAAAAAAAAAAAAAAAGTATACTCGTTTCTGTATTTCATTCCGTGGTTTGTGTTTGTAGTCGGTTGTGGAACACCAAGGAGTGAGAGCTAGTGATTATTATTATTATTATTATTATTATTATTATTATTATTATTATTGATATTATTATTATTAACACCTCCTCATGTGTGTTTGCATACCGTGCACGAAAAAGGCAGATAGCCTCAAACTTAACAAGGAAATCTACCCTGAACGACACACATTTAGCATTATGATCTTCAGTGACCTCCAAGATGTTATTTTCTAGATTTATCATCCATTTTCACTTGAAGTCCCCATGAAATCTAAACGGAAGTTTTGTAGCTTTTAGTATTAATAATGATTAGCCTCCAGGTTCTCTATAAGCGAGTGTGCTCCAAAAACAGTGATCAAATTCGCGTTTAGAAGATGTATGCATTCAAGACATACAGACACTCACACTCTGTCTCTCTCTCTCTATCTCTACCGCCGATACGGGTGAACAATTTTGCTGACATCATTCTGCACTTCAGCTTGTCATCAGAGTTTCTGTCCAGTCAAATGCTCTCTAGAATCGGAAATGTCTCTCGCGCAATGTTATAAACATCGCCTTGCTAAAGTTGGCGTTGTTGTTGAATCTCATCAGCAAACATGGGTCTTTGGCTGTTCGAGCACATGCGTTTTTATTGAGTAAGAATGTAATGGCTTGAATTCATTCACTTTATCGTTCTGGCTCGCATCCAAGCACGGCTTAGCTGTTTAAAAATTGGGAAGAGCCACTTGATATGTCCCGCCCTGACTTCCTGTTTCAATAGAAATTACTTCAAAACATCGAAGAACTCTGCTCGTTTCAAGGCACTTCACAGGGAATTTTAACTGATTCCTACGTGTGCCGTTTTGATAGTGGTGTAGCGGTTGCTTCGTGTCTGTCTAAAGAGAATGGTGCAGCACAGCTTTAGTCCTTTAGTCTGTACACTCTGCTCAAATACATTAGCATCCAACTTTAATGCTAATACTCTGAGTCCAGTGTTTAGCTCCACTACTTCTATATTGTATTTCTTATTAATATGACGTGAGAAAAGAAGCTCTTGCTCTCTTGTTTAAGCAAAATCTGACTGTTATCCATGGCGTCAAATCTTTTTTTCTCCTATTTAACCCCGTTTTCCTCCTGTGACATCAGAGAATTAGACCATTGCTAACTTCTAACGAAGACACAGCACCAGCACATCAGACATTTCAGTATAAACATATTTAACGTGTTCCTGGACAGAGTTTTACTTCATGTTCCATGGATGCGCTGAAGTCTTTAACTGACATGTTGTCATATACGTTCAGAGTCTGAGACAATGAAAAGGACACAGTCACTTCCTTACTTCCTAATACTTCCTCTTCATGTGTTGCCCATTTTCATATCATAACATCTGTCAGGTGTTGCGAGGAGTTATCTGTTAATTCACACTCTCAGACTGTAGAGTTTGGATATTGTGTACAGGTTCCTCTGTAAAAGCGCTTTCGGTGTTTCGGGTGAATAGCCAGGCCGATAGTGTTGCAGTGGCACGGTCGTTATAACTCCCGTAATGTCTTTAAGGATTGAGAACATTCTTGGCTGATAATTCTTAACGCGACCGTTCAGATATCTCACTTTTCCACACGTTCCACAATCATCAGGAGCGGTTTTTGAGAACACTCTCGTCAAGTTCAATGAAGAACCTGGAAAATTCGGTTTAGTCAGTTGCAATAACATCAAACATAGTGTAAACATTGTTGTGCATTAGACGTTGATGTGCGCCTATTGTTGCAACAGTTGTTGGTGTTTACTGGAGATGCGCCGATGTATCGGCCAATAAAGGTAATTTATCACTCTATGGGCCATCGGCCGATAGTTTCGAAACATCTGATGATCAGGGCAGATTATATCCTGTCAATCAAAAGAGGGCGGGAAAACACGTCGTTTTCGTGCTGTGTGTAAAGATGTCTCTTGTGTGGAATGATGACAAAACTGCAGTTTGTAAACTCTGTAATCTCTGCACTGCTAAAATTTTACACCGGATGCTGCAACAATGAAGCGGGAGTTTCGGCGTCGGGTCTAAATTTATTTATTTTTTGCCGAGCTGCTCGTGCTGAATTAAAGCGCCAGTATACGTTGAAAGATTTAAATGAAGATGAGTTGACAACAAAGTATATATTGCAAAGAAAAATATATATATTTGTAGAGTAGTATATTTCATATCCAGTTAATGTTTAATATATAAAAAAGTTTAGATTATATATTACCAGTTTGATGTTCAGTGATGAAGTGGAAATGATTTTGTTTGTGGTGAGTGAATGTGAGACTAACAGGAGGATTTTTAGAATTCAGTCAATTAATTCTGTTAATATGAATTAATAACATACAATAAGTTAATTAAACTTAATATAATGTTCAGAATTTAGTTCATGTGTTAATGTTAATTTGAGTCACTTGATTTGTTTGAGACCAGTTACTGTGAAACAACTTGTTGAAATGGAGAGAATAAAGTTCGAATATCGGCCGATATCAATTTAGTATCGGTGCATCTCTAGTGTTTACTCTTAATAGTAGAGTCATGTTTTAAATCGCTCCAGAGAACTACTTCCTATTTTCACAGGTCATTTTTATGTGCGAACTATTTTCGCACATGAAAATAGTAAAGTCTGACTAGTAACTAGTTTTACTTATATTTTCATCAGTGTTCTCACATAGCATTACATCCTTATATTGAAAATATTTCAGCTGTTTAATCTGCGTTATGTTTAATTATTTGTACTAATGTTCAATAAGAAGTATGCTTTATTTTCATTCTCTGGTTGTTGAACTAGGTAACTATGAATAAAAATTGAATAACCCAGACATAAAACGTGCTTGTTCTGAGTGCCCGGGTCAGTGGCTGGTGTCGTACTGCGACAAATATAAAAAATGTTGTGTTTAAAATAGAGAAAGACTGCAGTCTCAATCCTGTGCCATTTCGAACACGTGTTTGGCTTTTTGTTCTTTGGTGTGTTCTTGTATTGTATTGTGTTTTTATTTGTTGGTGGAGAGAGAGGTTTCCTCAGTTTACCCACTCTGTCCCTACCTTCTAGCTCTGGTTTCTGTCTCACCCAGTTTCCATCTTGACACAAATGAGCTCTCGGGTATCTGTAGCACAGGCATGCCTCACTGGTTATATTGTCTCGTTCTGTCCTTCCTGTATATGTTCTGAATTGTGTAATAGTGCTCCGTGGCTGCACTGTATCAGTGACATTAGAAGTTCTGTGTGCTTTTTAGACCTGAAGGAGTAATTACAGTATTTTCAGTCCTGAAGTGTTTGGTAGGTAGGCATTAATCTCTCTCTCTCTCTCTCTCTCTCTCTCTCTCTCTCTCTCTCTCTCTCTCTCTCTAGTAGTTAGCATATCATGTGTGAACAGCTGAGATAGGGCTATCTGTGTGCTGTGCTGATTACTGCTGTTTAATATGAATGACAGGATGATGCGTTGCTGTCTGCCAGATAAAGGAAGGGGCGTACTGTGTTGGGTGGAGGGCATGCCATGTATATTTCATATTTGCAAGCTAACACAGTGTTCAGCAGGATATAACCGAGCATTGTCGATCTACAGGGTTTCTACATTCTTGCACTCTTGCCCCTGGCTTCTCCCTTTTGTACACACTTGTATGCTCTGGGTTTTGGTTTGACCTTTTGGGTGCTGGAGGTGGTTTTGAAGGTGTGTGTATGCGCCTGTCCCAAGTTACATCATCGATGAGCATTGCTTTAGGCTTACATTCCTCATGCAATTCCTGTTGCCTAGCAATTAGCATAAACCCCGTGGTACTGCAGGGCAGATGCGTTCATGCTGTAAGGTGCTGACTGATTTCACCTTAGAAAGAACCAACTCACTGAACACCACCAGTCTATATGCTGCTTAATGCCACTGCTAGCCAGGGTTCAGTAATGAATTGTAGCTTATCCATGAGGATGATTTTTGGGTTCTTCAGTTAATGAAACATAATTGTTTGTGCGTTATTGGTGATCTTGTTTGTTTTTCACCATTTTGAAGTGACGTCACTGATGGGGTTTTCCTTCGTGATGCCACAGACCCAACTAATCCATAATGAAATTCGTCATCGATTATTTTAATTATCGATTTTGTCGTTGGTTGTTGCAGCCCTAGTTAATCCATAATTCAAATCTACAAAATGGACCAAATTTGAAAGAAATACATGGTTCTAGATGAAACCAGGCAAACCAAATTTTCCTCTGACTACTTTTATTAATGAGAATGAATAACTAGCTGTTGGAAAAACTCAAGAATAATCATGTAATCGGCAAGCAGCTAATTCAGTGTCACATATTTCATCTACTGTTCCCTAGAGCAATGAAATCACTGCAAATGTAAATTGTCCTCTGAGTTCTACTGTTAGAATGAGCACAACGTTAGGAATAAATAACTGAATTTGGAAATGAACTCGGGGGGACATGAAATTGGGAACGTTACCTTGCTTACTAGCAAACACGGCTAATTTTAATATTTACAAACAGCGGTTTGTGAAGCGCTCGTTCGCTTACCAGCAAACACAGCTAATATTAGTATTTACACAGCGGTTAGAGTAACATTAGTTCGCTTACTAGCGCATACGGCTAGTTTTAGTATTTAGTTAGCGTAATGTTAGTTCGCTTATTAGCAAACAGGAAATCTTTAAAGATTAAGGTCTAGAATTTAGACGTTATGATTATCATCTGTTTCTAAGCCTAATGAGTACATTTTGGAGAGTAAATGGTCAAAACTACTTTTTAGACCGAGTGTGTTGGACAGGCGTGTGTTGATTGGTAAATTTAATTCTGTCTGTGTTTTACATATCAGGTTTTTATCTAGTTACTTTTGTGATAATTTAGCGAAAGTTAAAATATCAATATAGGGTTCTAAAGTAGATTTTTTTTTTTTTTTTTTTTTCACGTGAATGATATGAGTTTCAGTGTAACCATGAGTATGTTCAAATCCACATACTGCTATGTGTCAAAATAGTACAGTAGTATGCGGCGGTACTATTTTAGTATTCTACTTTGGTGAGGAAGTATGTGGATGAGGATGTAGCCAGTGATCGTGTCTAATTTACATGTGCCCTTTTGAGAATTTATGCATAGCACTGCTTGATGAAAACAAAGATTTGCTTGCTCGTTTTTATAGGGAAACCTGAAGGGTTATTTTCTTTAGTTTTTTTAAAATACTGTGAGACCTGAATTCACTGCATGTGGGTCTTTGAATACATTCACCCTTCTTGACATTGACCGAGATTGCATTCTCAGAGAGTATGTACTCGACCTGGAAATGCCTGGCATTCCTTCATCCTCTTTGCTATAGAGCACTTCTTCCATTCCTGTACACTGTGCTCACACTGGTAGTGATTAGTCAAAAGGTTCTAACCTTAAGTGGATGGAACAGAGAGCAGACATGACTGCTCAGCCTGAAGAACTTCTCTGAATAGCTGAACATTGACTGCTTTCTCATTTCTAGCCGGCCTTTTTTTTTAATTATTTATTTTTTTTTTTTTTAGGTCAGTGTAAGCAGCTCCTTATTGTTTTGATTAATAACACTAAGCAAATATGACAAGTTTGCTAGGGATTTTTTATTTTTATTTAAAAAAGGTGTTTTTCTGCTGTTTGTGATTGCTGAACACGCTCACATTTTTGTCAGTCTGAATGCATTCATTACAATTGGCAATTCTGAGTGAACTGTTGACAGAGCTGCTAACATCTACAGTTTATCCGTTTATCATGAGACACTGGACAACTTTCTGCTTTTAAAGTTAAAGCAGTGAATAAACTTTACCCCAGTGGTGGAAAAGCCAATTCACTGGAGGGAAGTGCATTTTGCTCCAATTAGTGATTATTTTGCTTCATGTGACTTCATCCAGGTGAACTTTGCCCTGTTAATTCATAAATCTCAGTTTTGTGTGGCAATAGAAAACAAAACGGCGAGATCATGGTCTCTGGTTGGTAAAAACGCAGGGTAGAATATCAATCCATTCATTTTCCGTAACGATTATCTTACACAGGGTTGCGGGGAGCCTGGGGCCTATCTAAAGCTTAACCAAATATACGCGTATGGTTAACAGGATGCTGTGTCCGTGATCCCAGAATAATGAGGAGCGTGCGAGTCCTGTCAGAGACCCTGTTTACACTCGTGTATATATCCAGATATGGATTATCCATATAACAAGGCAGACATATAGGCACCCAAGACTTTAGTACAATCCCTTCAGGAAGTCAGATCTATTTTGTTATAGATGGACAAAACTCCTCCCAAAACATTACATCAAGCGTGGGTGGGGTGTGTAAAGTGATTCAAATGCCGGTTAACCATTCGAATACAGAAAGCATGATTTATTATGCACCTTTTGCACCATGTCTTGGATGATTCTGTATCGTCTCCATATACAGGTGCATCTCAAAAAATTCTAGATTAGTTACACAAAGTGAAATAGTTCAAGCCTTTTATTGTTTTAATCTTAATGCTTACGGCATACAGCTCATAGAAATCAAAAATCCGGTATCTCAAAATATTAGAATAAAGAATTTATAATCCAGAAATGTCGACCTTCTGAAAAGTATGTCCATTTATGCACTCAATACTACTGTAGGCCGGGGCTCCTTTTGCACGAATTACTGCATCAATGCAGTGTGGCGTAGAAGAGTCCAAATCTTTCTCTGTTCAGATTTTGTTTAATGAATCAAATCGAATCACGACCAGAGTATATCGTTACACCCCTAATGTTTAACAACTAGGGATGAGTATTCAGTCCACAGCTCTGCATCACAGAATTAATCTGCGCCTATGCATCTCTACATATGAGGAGAAAATCTCAGGTTAATAATGCGTACACTGCGTATCAGTGAATGAGTACCGGAACATTTTTTCAAGGTTCTGAGTAGGACATGTATTTCTGTGGTGCTGTGGTTATAACTAGAGTCATTTCTTCATAATTTTGAGCAAGCATTAGTGGGTTTAAGCCTCAACCTGGTGTGGGTGTGTGGGAGGGTAGCGGTGTATGCACTTATACTGTTATTTAACAACCGAGAAGAGTTCTACTGCCTGCCTATAATCATCTTCCATCAGCAAAGAAACATATACACACACACACACACACACACACACCAGGTGCAGATGGGGAAATGGATTATAAAGGAGTTAAAAATGTCGTGTGTGTGTGTGTATTTTTTGCTGTGATCATTGTGTATCTGCCAAAATGCTGAAATGGCTAAAGTCAAGCCTCTTTTTCACTGTAGGGCCCAATGCTTCTGCGGAAGCACAGAGTTTTCACATTACAGTTAAGCACGTGATGCTGTGCACGTTTTATTTTTGCCATGGTTTTAGTACAGAGCATGACAAATCTATGCAGGTTAGATGGCCAGGGGCGTTAGCTGGACTGTTAATCATCCAGGGCTGAGCCCAGATCCTTCTCCATCAAAAACCGTTTTTAAAAATAGTCCAAATAGACGGTTTCCATGTATTTTGGGAATGTGAGTGCTAATTGCTTAAAAATGTGAATAATAGTTGGATTTATCATAACACTTGCCTCAGGTGTTATCACTGTGTGCAGGACTACCAGACGGATAAAATATAAAATTTTTTGGCTAGCTAACACGAGACTAGGCTAGTTTGGTGTCGCTAGCCAACGAGAGGCACAACTAAGCTATTACTGTATGGGTTTAGCTGCTCCAGTGCCATGCAGAGTATGTTAGCTGTCCTTATGCTCTGCTCTTATCATGTTCACATAACTTCTAACTCATATAGACATCTACACACCTAGTTTTCCTGCCCCAGAGTAAGAGGATGTTAGTCTTTCAATTTCAACCCCTTTACTGGTACAAAAAATAGTGTATATCCATTTTTCCCCCCTCACACTGTGTGAGCTAGTGTTTTGCACAATGGAGACCTGTTAGCCAATAAGACACGAGTATTTCCACGTATTTTCCTGTAAATACGGAGGCAGTGGTAAAGACGCTGTGCTACTGATCAGAAAGTCGTGAGTTCAAATCCCTGCCACTGTTGGGCCCTTGAGCAAGGCCGTTAACCCTTAACTGCTCAGTTGTGTAAATGAGATAAATGTAATTTGCTCTGGATAAGGGTGTCTGCCAAATACCATGAATGTAAAATGGTGTCTGATTGGTCTTGCCTCTGTTTACTGTGGATAAAATATAATGCTCCGTTCAGTGAAGATACAAAATGACAACACCGCCGTCTTCTTTTACTGACGTTCGATGATCTAGTGACAAACCGCTCCAAGTGGAGAATCATTCAGGGCTAAGGAAAAAAAAAATCTTCGGGCCTACACCCCCCAGTGCCCAGGCCATTTTACGCCCCTGTGGATGGCTTGATGTAGGTGTTCACCCTTTCTCTTTCTGCATGTTGTGAAAATAGAGGCACTTAATGGTAATTAATGTAACATAAAATTCACGCGCAATTAGAAGAAAAAATGAAGCCCACATTTTGCCAGGCCTTTAAAGTGAACCGTGCTAATTACCTTACGAATAGTCAGGAACAGGACAAGTACATGACAACGTGCTGTTTTATCTTTATGGTAGTTTGGTACATCGTAAAATTCATGAATGAGTAAACAAATCCGATGAACATTACTGCCTAAGTAAACATGATCACTGTGCTTTCAGCTGAAGCGTAAAATCACGCACTGCACCTGAGCTCACATTGCTTGGTAAAAGTTAGTGAATATGCAGTCATCTGCATACAGCACAGTACATCCTGTCGTTCAGTTTAAAAAGATGCAATGCGATGTGGCAAAATAAAGAAAAAAAACTAACAATGTGTCGTAGTAAGGTGTTGGGCCCCCACAAGCTGTCAGAAAATGTCTCTGTATGTAGGAAATGTACTGGAGGGATGAACACCATTCCTCCAAAAATATATTCCCTTGGTGGTGGTGAAGAGTACTGTCTAACACGTTACTCCAGAACCTCCAATAGTACTCAATTCAGTTGAGATCTGGTGCTGCAAAAGTTCTAGCATATGATTTACATACTCCAACCATTCAGTGAGTCCTCACACCCTGTGGCTGGGGGCGGGGTCACCTGGAGGAGACCATTCCCATCAGGATAGAAATGTTTCATCATAGATTTGGAGTGATCCTACCTTCTCAGGGGACAAGTGGATCTAAACCTTGCAGAATACTTCTCCCTCAGTTCGGTGCACACGTTGCATCACATTAAATTTGTGGCATTTGGCATACGCCCTTATCCAGAACGATTTATGTTCATCTCATTTTATATAACTGAGCAGTTGAGGGTTAAGGGCCTTACTCAAGGGCCTAGCATTGGGATTTGAGCTCAAGAACGTCCGATCAGAAGTCCAACATCTTAACTGAGCCGTCTTAACTGAGCCGCCGCCACTGCCTCCACTGAGCCGCCGCCACTGCCTCCACTGAGCCGCCGCCACTGCTACCACTGAGCCACCAATGAGCTACCACTGAGTCGCTACTAAACATAGATGAAAAGAAACAAAAGTACAGTCAGTACTCAGAACATACAGGTTTGAGAAATGACTCTGAGGGAACCAAAATTCTCACACGCCGCTATACGGTGCTGGACATGAAAGAACACACAGAGTAGGGATTTACATGAGTGGTAGCTCATTGGCGGTTAATAGCTTAAAATCACGCAGCCTTTGTAGCCGCCGCTTCAGTGTGTCTGATGAAAGTGATTCTTTTCCAGGTAATTAGCTGCCCTGGCAAAGATGCTCGAAATGTTTTGCAGCTTTAGCATCATGCCTTTTAATGTAAATCCCTACTGTCTGTGTGTTCTTTCATGTCCAGCGCGGTATAGCGGTATGTGAGAATATTGGTTCCCTCGGACCCATTTCTCAAACCTGTATGTTCTGAGAACTGACACTTCTAATTTTTCTTCTGGTCTATTTCAAAAGGCTTCCTCTCGTCCTTCATTATTATGGAGTGAGTGAAAAGATGTTTTCAGTAAACATGCTTATATTGGAGTGTACGGATCTTCACGCTCAGTCAGTTGTGATCTTATTAGACTGGTGGATGTTTTTTGGTTTAGATGTGTTGCAAGTGACATCTTTTTAATGTAAAATAAATGAGATACAATGTGGATGAAATGCTATAATGTGGTTTCCTGCTGATATTGAAGTGTGACGGTGTGTAATATGGGAGTACATCATATTAGATCTGCGTGCAACTTGTATACGATTGCACAACCATCTACAAAGTTATAAACGTATGTTAGACTGGATGTGTGCCTAGATTTCATTAGAAACCTTTGCCAGTGGTATTTAAAAAAAAACAACAAAAAACAAAAAAAAAAACAAGAACCTGGTTGTAAATAAAATATTTCATGTCATGTCAGAGCCCTGCTGTTTCAGCACATTCGGTTCATGGTTTTCTTGACAAAACAGATGGTTAAATGCTTTCAGTTTTGCTTTCAAAACTAAAAGCTGTGTGTTTGTGTTTGCCTCTGCAGTTTCCTTTACTCCTTCAGCGTATAAGCTATTCAATGTGAAGTCAGCACATAATGAGATCACATACTGTTTCAGCTACTAAAGCCAATGTTGTTTTGCCGCGACTCTATCGTGGCGCTGTTTTGGAAGCTTGTTTGGTATTATTGAGAACCAGCTCAATTAGGATCGGTGCAGATTTGTCTGTCACTCACTCGCATGGTTTTGTGGTTTAGGCTGCACATTTACTGACTGACTTTTCAATGCCACTTCGGAGGCCAATAACGTGCCAACAATGCAGCCAATATTGCTCTGCTTATTGTGTCTGTGGAAGAACATTCACATTGCCAGGTTATTTTTGGTTACACGGGTTGTACTCTTGTTTAGAGAAATGTGGAACTCGGGAAATGAATGATGTCAGCTGACAGAATGTGACCGCTCCATGAACGTTCACTCAGGTCTGAGCAGTGATGTACAGGACGTACACATCACTGTTACAGGTAAGTTTATTCAGATTAATTTGCCATTAATATTGGAACAACACAGTCCTTGGGATCCAACCGTGCTGTCGTTCAGCATAATATTAAGCAGTCCTTCCACGATTTAGATTTTTGCGATCACAGAAATGTACGCAAAACCAAGGAAACGTCGCGATATTCGGAGGAGCTTGCAATTTTTTAAAATTACCGCAGATGTTTGGGTCAAGACGCGTCCTGTGAAGTCATCACAACGCGGTCAGTCCTTGAAGGTCTCTTCGATTCACGTGCGTCGAACATGAGTACAGCTATAAGGTCATTTACCAACAAACATCACTGTGAAAGACCGTGCAAAACAATCTCGTGCAGTTGCAGTTTTGACAATTTATGTTTTCTGAAGGGGGAAAAAAAGCTGAAAATTTTCCGCAAATTTTGAAAAAAGCAAAATCAAGCTTTTTTGGCCGCTACGATCGCAAACAAACTGTGAAATTCTGTACGGACGGAGTAGAAAGTAATTTGGCAACAATTTAATAATAAATAAATAAATAAATAAATAAATAGTCTGTTTATCATAGCAGCCTCCATAACTATTGCCATCCTTGGTAAAAGATAAAAATGAGCTTGAGTTTGCACTGAGAAATGACGAATTTTGGCTCTTACATGAAGCAAAATGTTAGATAACTGAAAAGAAGGAAAATCGCAGTGCTCACAAAACATAGTAATACGTTTAATGAATAAAAATGATATCGGTGGAAATTGTGTGATTTCGCACCGATAAACACTACTAAAGCTTCACACAAAATCTTTCCCGAAAACGTAGAGATCGTGGGCATTGCTTGTGGATTATTCTCCACCCTACTTTAGACTGTAGAGGTCATGGCGTCTGTAAGATTCTGATGAACAGCGAGTCGGTTTAAAAAATATTTTATTTGTCCTTCTGGATTCACTGTTGATCCAGTCTTAGCATCATGACAGGCAGTCAGATTTAGAGGTAAACTTCTTCTTTTTATTTATTTATTTATCTGTTTGTTTGTTTGTTTGTTTGTTTTTCTGGCTGTATGATTGAGTTTCTGACGCCATGTAGTCTGACAGGATTCCCACAGCTTGTTGTAGGGGGGTGACCTCTAAATCTGCCACCATACTTCACATTAAGGAGTTGGTTCTTTTTGCTCGATCTTCACTCAGTGTTGCATAAAAGCTTCATTTGTGTCGTCTCTGACTATTAAAAACTGCCTCCAGTGATGTTTAGCAAACTCCAGAAGCTGTCGTTGGTGGTTTGAGAACAACACGCAGGCTTTCTTTCGGCACACCCTCTGAATAGACAGTTGGCCTGGGGGTGGCTAACCGCTATTTTAATCAAAAACATTTTGTCTCCGTTACTGAATGTGTACTCTGATCTTCTCCATGTTGATGATTAAGGCTGTTTGGCCTGATGTGTCCTCTTGTATTTATATCCCACTGAAACAGGAAGTTCTTAACAACTACTCAAGCTGCTAAAGTCTCAGATGTGCTGGAGAAATGTTACATTTTAATGTGGATCGCTCCATTTTATAATGGCTTAAAAATGTGTTTTTGCACAAGGGCTTGGTCCCCCCCCTTTTCTTTTTCCTTCTTTTTATTTATTAAAAAAATAATTATACCCCTCCCAAGAGGTTAATTTGTCTCATTGATAGTGCAACATCATGCTGATTTTTCCCTTTCTCATCTTTACCAAGGGTACCACTTGTTCTGGAGGGCCCTGTGTATGTACACTTCCTAATAATATAATGTACTTATATTAGCTGTTAGAAACTTTCACACGGTGTCTACCAAGTGAGCTTTTATCAGTGCCACGCTGCTTTTGATTGTTTGCCAGCTTTAGACCAACCTCAATTAATTTCCAGACAGCCCTGCTATTATTAGACTGATCAATATCAGCAAACAGGGGTGATTTGGAGATTCTTGTAGCAGAAAGCTGAAGCCGATTGCCAACAAGACGAACACGCTCACTGTAGATTTCAACGCGACGGCTGAAAGACAGACCAGTTTATTGTTAATGACATTATCCAGCCATCAGCATCAGGTTCCTTGCCTGCAGATCTCTGACCTGTCGAGCTTCACGACACTGTAGCCGTACTGAACGCAGAAAAGACGTCTGCACTTTCTGCATGTGTCTGTGGTATCTGGCTCTGTCCATTGTACCGTGTCAGTGCTAAGAAGTAGTCAAGTACGCACACCCCTGTTCGGTGACGTTTCTGCATTTGGACGCGGCAGAAATGCGTTATCATGATGTCTGCTAGCGTTCAGAAATACTGTATAATCTCCCTGAGGAGAACGAGAATGGATGTGGGAGCACTTTCTGGGGAGGAGAACGGAACAGAGTGATAAAATGTTTCTCACCAGGCGTACCGTTAAACCTAATGAGGGACTCTGCTAATGTTTTTTCTCCTACTTCAGCAGGTTAGAGGAGCTTGCTTGTCAGCCTTCTACTCCCGCACCTCATCCCCCCCCGCCCCCACCTTTTATAAAATGCATTAACCTTTAAGCAGTTCAGCTCTTATTGATGTAACAGTCAGAAGAATATTAGGAAAGACCGAATGTTTCTGAATGTTATTCTGTTTCAGACTATTTCCTCACAATAATCTGTTCACTGGATCCCATAGCTTTCCTGTTGGCGTCACCACTAGGAGGCAGCAGAGGACTGCCACAGTTAAAAACCGGTACAGTGACCCTGGTATTGTTTAACGTGTCTTTTGTTGCGTTGCCCTGGCAATTGTCATCTGAGGGGTCTTCCTGACACTGTCAGGAGTGTTTACAATATCAGCTCAAGTGTATCTTGTTAAATGGGCCCTTGGAAGACATAGGGGTCGGGTAAATATCTCTCTAGATTTCATGAGCAGCAGGCAATGCAATTTAATGCAAATGTCTTTAAAAGGGCATCGTCCTTCTTTGGAGCACTTTTTGTAGGTACTAACCACTGCATACGGGGAACATCGCACAAGACCTGCTGTTTTGGAGATGCTCTGACCCACTGTTTAGCCATCACAATTTGGCCCATGTCAAAGTCACTCAGATCCTTACGCGTGCCCATTTTTCCTGCTTCGAACACATCAACTTCGAGAACTGACTGTTCACTTGCTGCCTAATTTAACCTACCCCTTCACAGGTTGACAGGTGCCGTTGTAAGGAGATGTCAATCACTTCACCTGTCAGTGGTTTTAATGTTCTGGCTGATCTGCCTGTGTGTGTCTGTACGTGTATGTCACTCATGCTTTATGAACAAGTTACCAAGTGCATGTTTCTTTACCACCAGCTGCTGTCTAGCTCGGGTTAATGGTAGTGTGGTGGTGTTTTTTTTGTGTAGTGTCGGAAGAAATGGATATTAATTAATCTAATGATTAATCTAAATTAATTAGAAAACTAATCTATTAATCTATTCACTAGAAAACTAAATGCTTCCAGTGTGTTTGCTATCAAGGGCAAGTGTGTTTCTATGAACTCAAATCTATTTTCTGCAAGTAGCTACTCGTGGGAAGTAGGTGATAGGTCGTCATGATAGGGATGTAGATGCGTGCATGGTGAAAACCGTAATGACGGAAATGGGCATGAATTGGAATAACAGGGGCAGTCCTCCAGCTCCCAGTTTCCCAGTCTCTCCCTCCTGCCCTTTTGCTTCAGCTTATCGGTTAGTGCCGTATGGGTCTGAGGCTGTTTTCTGTCTGAGGCTGAGAAGGACACAGGATCACATCTCTCTGCTGCATAATTTGCTTTTATTGACCTGTCTTTCTGAGTGAGCTGCCTCAGGCTAAACTCTTTACCTCCTCCCTTCCCTCTGTCTGCTCAAAGTTCTCTGTATAATAGGATCAGTCTGATGTATATGCCATTTGCTTTTTATTGCATCGTCACTCATCGGTGCATTGTTTTTGTTTTCTTTTTTTCCCTTAATATTTAGCGTGCCAGTTTGGGCCTACTGTTCCATTAGAAACGTTCTTTTATATCCAAGTCTCATTTAAATGTGAAATTCTGTTCCTGTAAAAACATCCTTGCAGTGCATGTGTGCTTTCACATATTCTGTTAGTTAACTTTAGCCCAATAAAACTATTTACAGGGAATTTTGTGGTGAAGGTTTAATTTTAAAAAATCAAATACGGGGTGTAGTTACGAATCCACACTTTCTTAACACTGTCAAATTGCATTTAGCAAAATGGAATTTTAAGAGAAGACTTTCTATAATCGCTTTTTAAATCTGAATTTTAAGCATTTAAATGGGCAAAAAAAAAAAATCTGATTTCGGTTATCCAGAATAAATGCATAATAATAGACGTTTGAACATTAGGAAGCTCATTGCCAGTAAAAGACAGTAATAATTATTTTTAAGTAGGCCACAAGGTGGCAGCACGGACAGTGACCGATGACATGAGATCAATCCGGGAGCTAGCCATCTCTTTTTGTCTGTCTTTTTCTCCCTGTCTTTCCCTCTCTGGCTCTAATTTCATGCTCGGCTAGTCCTCTCTCTGTGACGCTCAACACTGCTGTCTCTCACTTGGACACCACTGCCATCTTTTTCACTCACTGAGTGTGAGGGAGGAGTTTTATCAGCATGGCTTTCCTTCTTTGTTTTGGGTTCATTCTCTCAGGGTCATTTTGGAGTTTACTTTTTAATTGGAGACTTGATTTGATGGCTTTATCCTATATAGAGGCATATCTCCCTACAGTTCATGCCTGGTTTCCCACTGAAGCTAAGCAGGGTTGAGCCCCCCCCCAGTACCTGGATGGGAGACCTCCTGAGGAAAACTAAGGTTGCTGCTGGAAGTATTATTATACTGGAAGTGGAGGCCAGTAGGCGGTGCTTACCCTGTGGTCTGTGTGGGGCCTAATGCCCCAGTATAGGCACAGATACACTATACTGTAAAAACAGCAACGTTTTTTGGATGAGACGTTAAACCGAGGTCCTGACTCTGTGTGATCATTAAAAATCCCAGCGCACGTATCGTGAAAGAGTAGTGGTATACCCCGGTGTCCTGGTGAAATTCCCCCATCGGACCTTCTCTATCATGGCCCCCTATTAATCCCCATCTCTGAATTGGCTACATCACTCTCTCCTCTGCACTATTAGCTGGTGTGTGGTGGGGGTTCTGGCACACTATGGCTGCCCCTCCATATTATGTAAAGCGCTTTGAGTGTCTAGAAAAGTGCTATATAAATGTAACTGGCTTGGCAATAATAATCCCCTTATGTGTTTTAAAATAAAAATTACAGGTTGGAACTAAGTCAGTCTGGACAGGATTTCACAGAATTATTTTTTTGCGGTCAAAAATGCTTGATTACGACTTTTGCTGTTTGTTTTTTTTTGCGGAAAACTACTTGAATTGGCAATCTTTCACACTAATGTTTGTTGGTAAATGCCTTTTTTTATTTTTATTTTTTTTTAGCTGTACTCCTGTTCGACGCACTTGACTCGAAGATGGCTTTGACTGAGTGCGCGTTGTGATGATGTCACATGATTCGTCTTGGCCCAAATCTGCGGAAAATCTGCAGTAATTTAAAAAGACGTGCGAGTTCCTCCGTATGCTGCGGCGTTTACTTGATTTTTGCGTTCATTTCTGCGGTCGCAAAATCGGGGATGGACTGAAAAGTTGTGACTGCATCACATTCGGGTCAGTCTTTTATTTTAGATTTCTCACGTCACCATGTCATATCTAGGCTAATTTGCATAGAACTGAGAAAAATGTGGGGTAAACACTTCTCGGTTACACTTAGTGAAGAAAAGTACCAGACACAATCTAGTGAAAGCTAAAAGCCTGGCTCACAAAAACAAAAAGAAACAAAACAAACAAAGAAAGTGTTTGCTATAGAGACCGGTCCGCTTTGTGTAGTAGGCGCGTGTGTTTCTCCTGAACCTATTTGCATAGATGAAACTGAATCCATTTGCGTCATTATAGTTTAATGCTTCATCAATATGATCACACTGTTTTATGATGGGGGCTTGTTTACTTATGCAAGAAGAGGGGAAAAATATCCAGCCTTGAAATGTCAGAAGTGTCAGGAGCCAAAGCTTTGCAACTATTTATTATTAGAATATCGTAGGAGGGAAATATTGTACTAGTTAAACAAGTTTAGAAACAAAATGCACGTTTGTTTTGAGCAAATGGCAGAATAGGGAGACTCTGGAGAAGGGCATTGAGCTGCATCATATTTCAAACCACCTTCCCACTGGACTGTTTTTCTTATGTAGGTTGCTATACATTGCCGCGTATTGATTCATACTGCATGTCGTCTTCATCCACAATACAATGAGAATCATTAGGCATGGAAATATATAGCTGTGCTGTTAATTACAATGGGTAGAGAGTAATCTATTAGCTTCTGCATGGTGCTATTGGAAGGTTTTTCTGTATTTATTATACTGCTCTTTCATTTTTATGGGTCACTCAACATGATGTGTTCATAACGATTGACGAAGGTACTACAAAAAAAAAAAGTGTTAATAGGGAATAAACTTGTAGATGACGAAATATGCTGTTTGGATGTCCTGAAATAGCCGGATTTCCAGTTTTTTATGTCTTTCTATTACAGAGCATAGGGCAGGCATGAAAATATTGTTAATAGCTCGCTCACTGTGTGTTGTTCAATAATCACAGGGATGCACTAATATGAAAATGATGGGATGGTGAAAATGCTTCATTAATTGTTCATTACAGGGTTTACCCCCCACCTGTCTCCCCCCCCCCCCCCCCCCCCCCCCCCCCCCCCCCCTCCATGAATGGCGTTATTCCGGTTGACGTTTAGTGCTCGCGTTTGTGTTCTGCTTCTAATTGACCTGGGTATTTTGTAGTCACGTGGGGTTTTGTAGTATAAACAGCGTATATAGAGGCAGCGTTGAGTACCACTGCAGGTCTGTTTGTGGCCTTTAGAGCAGAGCTGCTCCTGTGTTCTCGCTGCTGTCTGCTTAACTCTGACTCATATCCCCCAGCATGGCATGCAGTGGGCGGCTCGAGGTGGCGGCTGCTTTTACTGGCCCTGTGCTGGGGCCTCTGCTGAAAACAGCTAATCAATAAGCGCTGGCAGAATGCACTTTAAAGCCAGGTTTCAGTGCGGGCCTCAGCAGAAGGAGAGACAGACTGCTGCCCCAGGGAGAGCGATTTATGACTGAGCTATTCAGAGAACATTGAGACCTTCCTCCATGTCTCACATCTGAGGTGTGGAAGGAGTCTTAACAGTGTGGCCAGGGCAGACACAGAAATATGAGAACGCAAGACACATGGGAGTGTTCAAGCTTTTTAATTGCGGCAAACAATCTTCTGAGGTAGAGTGATACCAAAAATCTGTAAGATGACCTCTGGCACGGATTTAGAAACCCCAAAGCTTTGAGCAGGATCGTGCAAAAGCCATTACAAAGTAAGTTTATTGTGTTGGACAACCAGCCATTTGCAGTTTAACGTCTCGCATGGATGCATGATACGCGCTCCCGTGCGTCGGGTCTTTTCTGATCGAGTGCTATCCAAAATGTGCAACACTTTATCATCACTTAAAGCTACTGTCAGTTTGACAGTTGATGTATGGAGCGCTGATACGAGTCCAGTGTTGATGCTCAATTGAGTCGCTGCTCATTAGATTGATGTTGACTTTGACAGTGGGGTATGAGCACCCAAAGAAAAATGAGTGCGTAGGAGTACACAGTATTGCTATCTATAATACATTAGTTATCTATGACTTTTCTTTTCTAAGTTAAGCAATGTCACATGAGCAGGAGTGCTGGTATACTGAATATCGCTACAGCTGTAAATGAAGTAAATGACTGAACTGTTGAGAGTCTTTTCCTTAATCGTGTAATATTAGATGTCTGATAATTTGGCTTTTGCATCTGTTTTGATCAGTCCTACATGTCATGGAAATTTCTGCTTCCGTTGTGCACTCACAAAATGATAACTCTTGCTACTTTTTTCCTTAGCATCTTCACTGCGAGCTAGGGCTGAGCAACGCATCTCTATAGAATATCAGTGTCACGGTAAATGATTACGTGATAGACTTTTCATACTACTGCACGCCCATTAGACTGAAAATGCGACTCGGAGTCAAAACAAAAGTCGATCTTGCAATCTGATCTTAATGCCCTACAACATTAAGAGATACAGGTAGCATGCGTAATCTACTCGAAAGTCTCACCTTCCTGCTTCAGTGGATAATCTTATCAAGAGACCATAACGTGTGTCTACAGCAGCAGTTCTTAGGAGGTGCACGTCTAATCATAAAACATGTCCTGAGCTCTCAGTGTGCTTAAACGGACCATTCCTTATCCTTGCAACACATTTAATACCATCAGTCTTTTCTCTCTATGAACGTCTAGTGGAATGATTTATAATCCCTCTCTCTTGTATCACCAAGCGGAGGATGGCTTCCCTTTTGAGTTTTTTTCCTTATTACATCTCAATGTGTATTTTTTTTTTTTTTTTTTTCTTTTTTTTTTTTTTTCTTTTTCTTTTTCCTCGCCACTGTCGCCTCTGGCTTGCTCATTAAAGGTCCACGTCTACATCTGAATTTCTGCAAAGCTTCTTTGTGGTGATGTAGTTTGTTAAAAGAGCTGTAAAAAATTAAATTGAATGAATATGAATGCAGGAATGAGGACACGCATTGCAAATATTTCATTACTGATGTCCCTTTGAGAAACAAATAACATCCTGATAGTGCTTTAAGTCCATTTAGAAGAAGGGACTATGGCAAAACTGTTAGTCTGTTCTGTTACTTTGTAAAGCTACTTAATTTAATATGTTCTCGTGAGTGGCGAAGGCATTTCTATAGAATTTGCAGAATTGAGAAACGATTTTCTCAGTAATTTCTCGCATCTCCGAAGTACAATATCTACTTTTTCCATTTTAAGAGATCAGACAGCACACAGTAAAATGTTCCGTGATTTGTAGGAAAGCTCATTAGCTGATTGAAGCCTTCTACATTGTTCACATTGCGAGGAGCAATATTGCAGTATTGACTAACAGATATAGCGCGCAGACTTGCTTGCAGGCTGGAGAGGGGCAGCCCTGCCATATGCATATCTTTATCTGCCCCAAGGTGGTGCTGTTAGAATCGGTGAGTGAGCAATGTGTATGTTCTGAACCCTCCCCAAGCATATGGGGCATGCGCACTAGATATTACTCACTCCACACTCCACATGAATAGAAATTAGTGCGTCAAGAAGAGAAAAATAATAAAACCAAAACCCAATAAGATTTGACACAATAATGACAGACAATAAGATAATATGGTAGATGTGAACTGAGCCTAATTTCATTACAGTGTCGAGCAAGTATAGTAGGGCTTGAGTTTCTGTTTTTCAGGAAGAGAGTTCTTTATTATGCCGAGCTGATTATTTTATTTACCGTGTGTAACTGTATTTCACTGTCTATGTCTGAAAGGAAAACCGCAGAGCTGACGGGATGGATATTCTGGGTCGTATAAAGTGTCACTTAGGAAAGTAGGCTTTATTGTCATTCCACTTCACAGACCGGTGCATCATTAGGAACCAAATGTAATTCCTCCGTAGTCACAGTGCTGTGTTTAACATAAGATCGTGACAAACGAGGATTAGTAACACGGTAACAGAGACGGTGCGAAGTCAATAATTACAATTGGATATCAACAAGAACACAGTGAACACTATATGCTAGCCATGTCACGAACACACTGACACATTCTGTGCATGGCATTTTTGAAGATGCTCTTTTTCAGTCGTTCCTTTCCAGCAGCATTGCACTGATTATCATATGGTGCCACATGGGATCTGAAGGCAAAATACAGACTTGCATTAAATAGAACCATGGTCTTTACTGTTTTTATGCAAAAAAAAAAAAAAAAAACGCTGAGGCACACACAACCTGGCATATATATATAAAATATATGAGAGAGAGAGAGAGAGTGAGAGTGTGCCCTCCACTAATATTGGCACCCTTGGTAAATAGCAAAGAGGCTGTGAAAAATTGTCTTTATTGTTTAACCTTTTGATCTTTTGTTTAAAAAAAAAAAAATAAATAAATCACAAAAATACTCTGCTCTCATGCATATCAAACAATTGCAAATACAGCACAAGTTTATCCAAAAATATATATCTTTGTTAAATACAGATGTGCAACAATTATTGGCACCCCCTATGAATTCATTAGAAATATATTTGAAGTAAATTCCCATTGATATCCCCCCATTTATTTATTTATCTATCTATCTATCTATCTATCTATCTATCTATCTATCTATCTATCTATTTATTTATTTATTTCAGTACACCTGGGTGACTAGGAACAGGAAATTGGAAATTGTTCAACCATGTCTTCCTGTTTCACAGGGAATAAATATGAGATAACAGACAGGCCAAATTCCCTTAGTCCTTCATAACAATGGGTAAGACCAAGGATTATAGCTGTGATGTGCAGAAAAAGGTTGTTGAGCTTCACAAAATGGGAAGTGGCTATAAGAAAATAGCACAATAATTAAGAAGTTCCAGTCAACTGGAAATGTTATGAATCAACCTCGAATTGGAAATGCGTCTATATTGTCTCAATGCACTGTGAAGAGGATGGGTTGAGTGGCCATATGGAAAAGTACTTCATGTCCACTGTTAAATATGGTGGTGTCTCTTTTTAATGTTTTATACGTTAATGTTTAATGCGTGCATGCATGCATGCATACATATATACACACTAGGGATGTCACGATACCAAAAATCTAGTAGTCGGTACCGATACCACCAAAAGTACATGATACTTGATACCAAAGTCGATACCACGGTGTGGTATAAAAATAATTTTTTTTAAATTAAATTAAAAACTCTCCTGGAGGACATCCTCCTCTGGCTGATACTGGCAGAGAGAGAGAGAGAGAGAGAGAGAGAGATTTTAGTTATCAAACACTGTCTGACAATGAGTGGAGGTGCAGCACTCCTAGACGTGTACGCACGCACACACACCCCTTAATACTCTGAATGCAAGCATTAGTTTAAATTCACTGATATGGTGGCAGGCCAAAAAGATTCATTAAAAGCATGAACATTTGAATAATTATTAGTGACATTAGGCTACATTTAGCTGACAGGACATGGGCTGAATGGTGATGTAGGGTGGCCCATTAGGAGGTAGTTTATAACATTGCAATGTGTCACTGTCTTTAACAAATAACTGGCTATCGCTAACATTACATGGAGCGTAAGGTTAGCTGGTTTCACGACCACAATGCCAGCTGCCTCAAACAAACATAATATGGGGACAGTCTTTCAGGTGCTTCGCCAAATTCCAGGTGTTTCCTCGCTACGTCTGAAATGAACAATCGCATCGGCTGCACACCGGCTTCAGAGCATCAATTATCTGTTTGTTGTCATCCGCCTCGAATGCGAAGTATTTCCATATTCCATACCACATTTCCTCTCAACGAGTCGGGGCGGAGCTAAACTTGTTAAACTAAGCTGATCTTCTGTAGTTTTCCCCGTGTGATTGTAGGCGTTCCTCTTCTTCTTTACCACTTGTGGGCCGACTAAAACACTCGCCTGTATTTGCTGCCTCCTACAGTTATACACACACAGCAGTGTCACTTCTGGTGGAGAAAATTGTTCTGCAAACTGCAGTATCTTGTGTGTCCATTTTAGTTGGAGTTATAATGGAGTTGTACTGAACATTTGTTCCACAGCCTCCAGATTTGACTGCCTGCTCCAGCCTCCATAAGAGTAAAAACAGCTCACTACGGGAATGTTTTTTAATCCCGATGCACACATCAAACTTGTACACAATGGCAATGTTGCTGTCTGGGTCATAATATTTCCAGAAGTGCCCCCCCCCCCCCCCCCCCCCCCCCCCCAAATATTTTGTTATTGCTTGGATGTGGATATGGGGCATAAAGAACATAAAAGTGAACAGAGATTTCCACCACTCAGACACTGGCACCTCAAAGAGTTAAAGTCCCCATGAAATCAGTTGTATGAATATGTTAGCCTTAAGGTTATCTATAATCTAGTGTGCTCCAAAATAATGACAATTCACATTTAGCAGCTATATGCATTCAAAATTTACAATCTCTCTCTCTGCCACCGTTACGAATCAACAATTTTGATGGCCTCATTCCGCACTTTGGCGTCTCCTCAGATTTCCTGCCCCCAACATTATAAAAATCCATGGCACTAACTGTCAATCACAGCTTAGCCCAGGCTTGAGTTAAACTAAATGCTACTGGCTATTTAAAAAGCGGGAGGAGCCACTAGATGCACCTCGCCCTGACTTCCCGTTTCAGTGGAAATTAGTCGGCACATCGAATAACGCTGCGCGTTTCAAGGCACTTCACAGGGACTTTAACCATGTTTGAGCAAACTTGCACATCCCTAGTGACTCAACAACTCTACAGTGTCAAATGTGAAATGCCATTTAGCTGTATTAATGCACTGGCCGCTCTTATGCTTTCTCATGCACATTACACCCTTTCTGAAGAACAGCATGAACTTCACAATGATTTGCTCCTAAAGCTTGGCCTTGTGCTCTTCCTGTGATATACCAGAAGACCTGTGCCACAATCCTTTTCTCTCTCTAACACCCACATGGTTTAGCAGCATATTCACCTAGTATTGATGGCTGTTGGGAAAATAGACTTTTGCAGCATTGGCACTGATACTAACTGAGCATTTGATCAGCCGAAAATGGACATATTAAGGCAAGTGCATGTGCACAAACTTTTTTTTATTTTTTATTTTTTATAAAAACCCTCATAATCTGGAAAACAAACAGAAGCTTTAAGGAAATGCAGCACTTGAAAATGAAATACTCAGTTAGTGAACAGATGCTGTGTGTGTGCACGCGTATATACCTGTACTTCCAGTGCTGTATTGGTCCTGCTGACTGTTTCGACAATGCAAGATGAGGCCACATCAGAAAGCTCTTCTGCCTCTCTTCCTGTTCACGGCCACGTTGGGGGTTCCAAGTAAGAATTTGCTTTCCCCGGTGAACAGCAATGAAATGCTCTCAAATGAACAATACTAGCAAGACTTGAATTGATCGAGACAGACATGCTTCCTTCTTTTGTTTCCTTCTTCAATGGAGGCATAACAACGTATAGATATTTTGTTCTATATTTCATTTATACTGAGATTTCCCGCTAAGTAGCCATGCGTTATATCACAGGAATGATTGCGCGCAGATTGATAATAGCCGAGCAGGGCTGGAATTTTACTGCAGTAAAATTGGTATTATGATGCTAGTAAAGGCTGCAGCGATTTGCTTTCAATGCGGTTGTGCTCAAGGCGCATTAAGCTTAGTTCCACGCATTTTCTAGGCTGTGCTGAAAGCTAACCAATTTCACATGTTCCCATAATCCCTATGAGTGTTCACCAAGGACAAATTAGACACTCATGCACCCTGACAAATCTGTAATTAGAACTGTCCAGTTCATGCCATTTTAACACGTCACATAGAATTATCCTATACACATTTTCAACCATTTCATATTTGACGAAATGTTTTTGCAGCAACGCTGCGGAATCGTAAGGTCTATTCTCCTTCTCGGCAAATAGCTATATAATATGTCGGGATTTGCATTCACAACGCAGGAAAAAATAAGCATACAGACCACATTTTCATGTCTGTTCCTAATCTCTCCTAATTGCCCTTTCTAAGCAGACATATCCAACCCTCAGTATGAGTTATTGCACTACTTGACTCTGTCCGTAAGGTTCACATTCATTGAACGATGTGGCAGCAGCACAATGTGTAAAAGCATCCTGATACAAATCAGGATCTTCAATTAATGTTCACATCAAACATCAGAATGGGGGGGGAAATGTGATTTCGGTGATGTCTATAGTTGAAGATTGGAAAAACAGCATGAGTCTGTGCCCACTGTATCCTCAGATCTTCTTGGCTGACGGGAGTGGAACCCAGTGTGGTCTTCTTCAGGTCAAGGATCGACGTGTTCAGTTCAGAGATGCTTTTCTACTCACCACGGTTGTAAAACGTGATTGTGTTACCATAGTCCTCCTGTCAGCTTGAACCAACGTTCTCCTCTGACCTCTCTGATCTACAAGGTGTTTCTACCTGCAGAACTGCTACTCACACCATAGTTTTGTTGCACCGTTCTGTGTAAACTATACAGACCGTGTGGAAAAAGTTTCTGAAACACTCAAACCTGGCACCAACAACCATGCCACAATCAACATCACTGAGATCACATCCCCCCCCCCCACTTCTGATGTTTGTTGTGAACGTTAACTGAAGCACTTGACCTGTATTTTCTTGATGTTGTGGCAGGTCGGATAATCTCTGAAATGGTGACCAATGACTTGACATCTTTAAACAGAAGTTGTGTCCCAAATAACATGGTATGCACTATGTACTCTGCCATCTAGTGTATGGATTTTTAGAAGGGAAAAATCGTCTAAATGGAACACTGTGGTTTTTTTTGTTTGTTTGTTTTGTTTTTTAAACTAACCGGAAGTATTAGTCGTTTCTCAGTCGAAGGAAAACGAAGACTAACGCACATAATGCGATGCAGCTAGCTTTAGCAGAATACCCAGGGTCAACAAAAAATGAATTATTTTCAGATGTCTTGTCCACTGGAGTGTCGTCGGCCATCTCGAAATTTTTTATCGTCCAGCGTCGGTGCCTGATAGCCCCTCCCCTCCTCCGCTACGTAAGCAATGCTGCAAGCATTGAGTACATGAAGTGTTCAACATTCCACACTTCATTTTTGCATTTCAATAAGTGCATCATCCGGGTACTCGGATGCTACACTCTATGCTACAAAATGGCGTAGACCCAGTGCATAAGTATGCGATTTGGGACGCACCTAGACTTCCTCCTAGCGTAAACAATGTAATGTCCATTGGCGACTACTGGAGATTCCTATTAGCCTCAATTATTAGTCATTTATCTCAAGCCTATTATCTCATGGTCTGTTTAGTTCAGCTTGTCGATTTTAGTCTGAGGTACCCGTTAATTCCCTCATATAGAAAAACAGCCCAAAAGAAAAATACAGAATAACAGTTCCTCAAACATTCATTCACACCTCATACATTCTCATGACACATTATACACACACACACACACACACACACACACACACACACACACACACACACACACACACACACACCTGCATTCTCATTACACATTACCTGAGGCCCAGATCTCCAACACGTCTTGACAGGCACAAATTATCTTTAGCGCACTGTTCTCTTGTTTTTAATATTTATCCTCTCTTTTTAAAAAAAAAAAAACACACATTTTTTTTGTTCTGCTTTTGTTGTTGTGTGATTGCATGATTATGCATAGTGTAATCAGCTTAAACCTTGTACCCCCATGAATTATTGATGAACTGAGCTTGTTTGTGAGTTTCACATTTACATGTGCAGATGGTGAGAGCAAGAAAAGAGGAGAGAAGGGGAGTGGAAACATACAGTTCGTATGGGCTCTTTTCTGCTGTGCTGTGCTGTGATTAGGAGTTCGGGTCCTTAATCAGTTTTTAGTATAGTGTCACGTGGTGAGGAGGGAAGCTGGAAGTTGTACTGGCAGCCTTCCAGTGAACTTCGAACAGCCCGGCAGAATCCGGGGGGAAAAACAAACAAACCCTGCAATACCATTCTATACGTGCCAACTATACTGAGGTCTTTTCTGGATTTTTTATTTTTTTTTCCTCTCCGTCCCTCTCTCCTTTGCAGTCTCCAGCCTTCACTCTACCTCATTTTGAACCTTTTTTTTTTTTTATATGATTGATGATCTCTATTTCTCTTTTTCTGTCTCTCTCTCTCTTTATATATATTATCTCCTTTGCTGCAGGGTGTAGGGTAGTAGAGGGGAAAAAAAGAGCTGCTGTCCCTGAATAGCACGGCTTCAGAAATTTGAGCGATGGAGTAGATAAGGCAACTGTTGCTTATGTTGACAAATGCGTTCTGGTAGCCTTGGGGTGACATTGACAAAACGGTGCGGGCGTCTCATTTTTGTACATGTAAAAATAGAGGGGTGTGTGTTGAGTTTGTGTATCCGGTAGCCAGCAGGATGAATATTCGTTCACAGCAGTTATTAGACATGTATTGTATGTGGTTATTTCAATATTTATTTGGATATGCAAATTCTTGAATGGTCCAAATTGGTTACTCAATTAAAGCATATGCAGTTTGGAATACGAAATGAAATTTTATTTTAGTATATGCTAACAAACTGCTGCATTTTACAAAACCTATTTGTCTAGAGAAACAAATGATGCTTTAAAAAATTGTGAAAAACTACAAATATAATTCGTCACGTTATTGATATTACCCTGACTTATTGCCCAGTCCTGTGCTATAAATGGAAATACATTGTGTAGTTCGTGAACTTATCTTATTCCAGGCCAAGAGCACATGCTTGTACTTGTAAATAGTTTAGCATTAAACAGAGTTTTGCAACACTGTGAAAGAAGTGAGGCTACTATTTTGGTGTTTTGACTGTTTGCCGTTAATGTGTGTGTAGAGCGTGTCTGTTGTGAGTCATGGAAAGGGTCATGGAGAATGAGCTGGTAAGGAGTGAGTGTCTGCATTTATGTGTGTACTGTGTCTGCTGTGTGTTGCAGTGGGAGGAGGAATCTGAGCAAGAACAATGCTTCATGGAGCTGAAAATGGAGATAAGAATGTGTCTGGTTGTCTGTATGGACATTACATTGAGTTTCTAGTTTTTTGTTGTTGTTTTTCATGCTGAAACAAGTGCTGAAAAGTACCATTTTCAGCTAAAATGAAGCGCAACACTGTTCTTTTGGAGAAAAACAAGTCTTCCTCCAGTGTCCTCATTTGTTATAAACAAGTTCTTTGTACTTGCAAGGCATAAAGTAAAACAAAATATACCAATAATTTTTATTTTTATTTTTGTTTATTTGTAACGATGAAAAATACTTTACTAATTGACCACTGCAAGCAGGTATATGGTGGAAATCAAAATGATTCAACCTCCATTGCAAATCAGGTTTATTGTCAAAACACTTTCAGCTGTTTGCAATGAACAAATCAAACAAAAGCAATTGAAATATTTCAACACAACGAATGCTTCAAGTGGTTTCCCAAATTCAACTGAAAATGCAAATTATAATGATTTCTCCAGTCTCAAAATTATTCAACCCCTTCATGAAAAGCATCTTTAGTACTTAGTAGAGCACTCTTTTGCAGTTATGACCTGCGGCAAATAACGTGCATAGCCAGACACCATGCTTGACTGTGGACAGAGTATTATTTCTTCATTCTTCTTCCTTCAGACATACCGCTGATCCATCGTGCCGAAAAGTTCCAGTTTTGTTTCATCACTCCACAGAACAGAATCCCAAACCTTGTGTAGCTTATTTATATGATTATGAGCCGACTTTTCTTGTGCTATTGGGTCAGTAGTGGTGTACAGGTTGGATATATAGCATGGAAACCTTCTGCACTTAGTATGCGCCTTACTGTGCTCACTGAAACCTCAGTACCTGTTGCCAACAAGTCTTGCTGCAGGTCTTGTGCAGTCACTCGAGGGTTTTTCACAACCTGCCTTCTCAGAAATCTGGTTACCAGCCATTGATAGCTTCCTTTTTCTGCCCCGTCCAGGTATTTCATACATTTTCTACCCCTAGCCAGTTCAGGTTGATTAGTTGCATCAAGCGTGCTTGAGACCACACCTGTTTTACAAGCTGGAGAAATCATTATAAGCTGTGTTTTCAGTTGAATTTGGGGAAACCACTTGAAGCATTCGTTGTGTTGAACTATTTCAATTGCTTTTGTTTGATTTTGTTCATTGCAAACAGCTGGAAGTCTGTACATTTTAACAATAAACCTGATTTGCAGTAGGGGTTGAATCATTTTGATTGTGACTGTACTAGCTCCTGGCTTAAGGATTAAGTATGCTCAGAGGCCAGAGTGGTGTAGAACCAGCTGCAAACCTTGTCTACACACACTCTTTGCCTCATACACACAGAGAACCGTGGACCATGCCAGTGCAATCGGGCTAAATTTAAAAACAGTGAAGAATTAGTTTAGGTTGCCTTTTTAATTGCATTTTAAGGTAGCACCACCCAGCTCAGGGACTTGGCTAAAATCCAGGTACTGCAGACTCTCCCAGATGTTCATAATGTTATCTCCCTTTCCAGCTGTTCATTACAGCCTTGTGGGCTTTCTTAATGCCTCAGTGTAGCAGGGCTCAGGCATTCCAAAATGATTTCATATAACCTGCCTTTCTTTTCACCTCTCTCTCTCTCTCTCTCTGTCTGTCTGTATTTGTGGGTGTGTGTATAAAGGGGTTGAGGTTCTATGCTAGCTCAGACTCTGTACTTGTAGTGTATGCCGGCATCGTGTTCATCTATGAGTTGTTCCCATGTAGTTAGACAGTCCTTGCTAGTGCAGAGCGATTGCAGCATTGGCCTCTGTCTCTCTGGATCTGCTGCAACCAGCTGTGCAGAAGATAGTAAGAGCAAGAACAACAACAACAGAAAAACACAGTAAGAAACTGTGCGTGCATGTCCTGTCTGAAAGCAGCAATCTCCTCACCAGACAATTGAGACTGGCTTTGGTCCAGAGAGGCAGTCACAAATAGGACAGGGTTAGTTAAGCTTGTCTTTGCTTTGAGCCCCTGCTCTCCTCTGCTCTGCTGCTCTCGGCTCACCTAGTTCAGAAAGTCTGAAAGTGAAAAAGGAGGCGAGACTGGCAGACAGATAAGGGCTGAAACAAGAACGACTAAAGATCTAGACTGCCTTGTATTATCGGAAGTAAATGGGGACCTTTCTTCACATTGACCTCTAGGGTGGAGGTCCAAGACTCGCTCATGCCTTCTTGAAGATTTAAAAAGAAGTTATGACTTCCAACATTGGGTGGTTTTTATAGTGATTTGTGCCATGGACACGATTGTTTGTTCCAGTTTGGTGGAGCGTGTTTCAGGCTGGATAAGTGTGTTTAATGCAGGTACTGTATATGTGGGTGGATGTCATAAGGGAGTGGTGAAAAAGCGAAGCCAAAATGTCTGATCCCCTCTAGTGGCTGGCTGCACTGCAGTTTTTAACCCTGCCTGTTGCCATGTAAGGAGGTTTGCACACTGGGCACGTTTGCTGCAGTCCGAATCTGAGTGCGATTATTCCCGGCGCCCCGGCACTGTTGGTCTGGTTTCAGAACGCTTGTTTGCGTTCATCTTACATCATCACTAACATGCATGGAGAACACAACAAGACTCACCATATTTTCTTGTTTGGGGGGAAAAAAAAAATTATTTTGTTGCTGTTATGCACACAATTGTACCTCTTCTGTATCCCACAAAATCCCCTGCCACTCATGGTACACATGCGTTGTGGAAACTTCTGGTGTCGTCATCGGCTAAAGCACATGCGCAGGTTACTTTACTTCCCGAATAAGTGCAGGCCCGTGTACGAGTTGTGTTCACATTCAACTGAAGTCAGACCATCGCCTACAGGTAGTCTCGGGTTCGATACCACGGTGTGCTTCCAGGTCCACATGACAGCTTTATATAACCGATGTCATATAACTGTTTTGGACTAAACTGCCAGTGTGAAAGCCCCTTAGTGAATGAAGGCTGACAGACGAAGTTCCATTTTAGGTTATAGCTCCACAAATTATTCTCAGGAATAGTGTTCCATCACGTTGTCAAGTTTAGTTGTCCTTGATATCTCCAATATTTTTCCATATAATAAATGTCTTTTATTTGAGGTATTTAATGATAACTAAAAGGGTGTGGTTGATGAAGTAACTGACCGCTTTGGACAGGACAGTTGATCCTCATGAGCACATGCTTTCCAAGACACACCTGAAACTCTTGACGGATCTATAGCAGAGCCACATCTTTTTCTGCTGTAAGCTGTTCAAATAGACCCTCAGCAGAAAGTTTTCTTTAAAGTTTTTCCAGTATGTCGCTCATTTCGATGTCTAAGCCAGCTTGTTGTACTGATATTATAACTAGCAAACTAATAGGAGTGAACGAAGCGATGGCACAAACCAAGGCAAGCTAAATTTCATACCAATTTATTGTGTGTATGACCATAGCTAACACTCGAAAGAGCTTGGTAAGGTTAGCTAATCACTCCTTTTTAAGCAATCTCCACCGACCGAATGAGCTAAGTATTAAAGAGCGCACTTCTCCGTTCAGGGTAACTTACTGCAGGTATGAGAGCCGGATGAAAATCAAGATGAACAAGGAGCTTGTGTTCCATGTAAAAGTTGACAGCTGTTCCAGTTTATTTTTCAGTTGGTACATTACATTATACTTAAGCTGTACTTTCATTACTTTGATTAAAATGATGGCTTGGCCAATTTCAGCTAGATTGCTAATGGTAGCTCAGTCAGTCATGACTCAGAGCTCTAAAAATCTTTTTCTCTCAGCGGTAAAAACAATATACTTGTGAAAATTACACCGCTATATTTCAGCATTTTTCGTATTAATTAATTACCCTGTACTTGCCACTTGGCGTTAACCGATGTGACATCTTAAGTTACACTTCAGTTAAGATCGCACAGCATGAGCACTACAGATTTGAATAAGTAAAATGTCCATCACCAATATTGGTGGGACTCTGAGCTCTGGCTCCAAAGTCTCTACCGCACAGACAATGGATCCAATTTTTTTTTATTATTATTATTATTATTTTTTTTTTATAAAGAATCTGACTACTAGGGATGGGCGATATGGACTTAAAACTATATCACGATATTTTCTGGTATTTCTTGCGATAACGATATCAGTGACTATTTAAATATAGTACCATTCACCACTGTTTTTGGCTACAAGTGACGGCTGCATGCAGTCTTGAGAGCCTCAGAAACACGAACATTGATCTAAAAGTAAAACTGATTTTCTGTAACCAAACCGGATCCGTATTGTAGAGGAAGCTCGTCGTTTAGCGATAAACCCATCCTCGGCTTCCTTTCCGCCGTACTTGTTTTCGCTCTGCACATGAGCTGTGAATGGGTCGCACACAGAAATACGTCATCAACTAAGCTTTATCGTTACTATCACGGGAAGGCTAATTCTTTTCGTGGGGAGAATTTCTACCGGTATATCGCAGGCGATAAGATCTCGCCCATCCCTACTGACTACACAATGGAAGTACATACCACCATGTTGTCCACTCATCCGTAATTGGTTTAATGTGGTGTTTGGTGTTCTATAACATTGTGTGGGTTCGGGTTAGGCTTACGTTATCCTGCAGTCACAGAACTACCCTCAACTGCCATATGGGCATTGTACAATAGCTAACCCTACCTTCTGAACTCCAGCTTCGTTCAAGATAGGCTTGGGATGATTGGCGGTAGCATCGGGAATCGGCAGTAAATTCCAGCTATCGCGATAGCTGTCAAGTTGGACGCTTTAAACGTCTGTAGGAAAGTGTGATGTCTGCAGCTTTAAGATTGGCACATGTGATGAGATACAACACACTTTATCTTTATTTCCTTTTAGCTTCTTTTGTATCCTATACAAACCTTAATAACCTGCCGTCTACCTTTTGGAGCAGAGCAAATCCTCTTTCTCTGATGCTTCTTGGCTTCCCCTACAGAATCATGAACGGAGATTTAAATGAAGAGATTTTCACACTTTGAAATTGAAAGTGTGTTGTTTATCAGGGCTACTCTGCTATACAAGAATTCAAGAATAAGTATCCCCGCCACTGTTCAACACAGGACGTGTAGTGTATACACCATTTTATTTTTATTTTATAATGAGCTTATTTACAGCTAATAACTCATTAGGTTTGTGTACAGCCACGACTTCAGTGTTGCAAACATTCCTCCGATTGTAAAAAGCCCAATTAGAGGTTACAATAAGCCACTCAGGCCGGTTTGAAACCATTAGATCTAGCCAGAAATTTGTATGTAGTAGCTCTCAAGTATGTTGTGACTTTCAGTTCGCCACCGCACGGTTCCAACTCTGCTCTGTGACTAATGAAACACATTTAATGGTGGGTGAGTTACGTAGTGTCTGCTGCTCAGGGGTGAGACACAATCTCCCAGCCCTTTATTGGATTAATAAATGTGGGTGGGTGGCAATGGGAACGTGTGCATTGAGCTGGATAATAGTTAGGGTGGGGGAGAGATAAGAGTCTGTTCGCTCATTACTGTGTCTCCACCCGAGTTTACGCTGCATCGGGAGTCATCAGCGTGTTCGCTCCATGTACACCTCTTTTGTTCAATGGGTGGAGAAAAGTGCTGAGACACAGTCATTAATATCCTGTGTAATCATGCAGTGCCATGCATGAGTTATGAGCATGCTGAAAAAAAAATGAACCCTTACCGCACTGTTTGTTATGCAAATAAGTCTTCGTGTATGCATATGCATGTGGATACTATGAGTCACTCTACCAGGAGGCCGGTAAGGAGTGGTAACAGTGCCAGGGACGTTGGGACCTTCCTTCCTGTTGTCCAGTGGGCATGATGGCTAATGCCAAGCACTCTAAAAGAAGTCTGAATCACATGCACAGTGTGCTTCTGTACAAGAGAGTGGGAGCAGGCTTTGTTGAGCCCTACAATGTGTGAAGGGAGTCACAAAAATGTTATTTTAGAGCAAGGGTTGTTATTTATCACCCATCATACTTGGCACCCTGTTCAACCTGATATCTGCATACACATGCAGTGCTTGTATATATCGTGTATCTCTTCCAGTTTTGGACTGTTCAGAGTTGCTCGTTTTACTAGACTGAGTAGGGACTGTTTCTTGAACTAGTCCTTATGGCAAAATTAACTGCATTATATATTTTTTGTATCCATTAGTCATTTGAACCTGACCTACATAAGATTTCAATATAGGCCTTTTTCCACCACAGAAGTAGATACCCAATACCAGAATTTGGTAGTCCCCAGTTTTGTTTTGTTATTTTGTTGTTGTTTTTTTTGTTTAGTTTTGCTGTGAACCCCCATGACACTATTAATTGCTGATTTGTTATTAATACCATACTTTCTCATGGCTGACCTTTTAAGGTACTTTCACATTTGCTGCGTTTAGTCCATATTAAGGGGTCACGGTGGCTTAATGGTTAACATATTTGCCTCGCACCTCCGGGGTTAGGGGTTCAAATCCCGGCGTTTCCACGGTCTCCATATGATTCGGGGACTTCCTCTGGGTACTCCGGTTTCCTCCCCCATGATTGCCATTTGCAAATTGTCTTTAGTTTGTGAATGGGTGTGCTATTGTGCCCTGCAATGGTTTGGCACCCCATCCCCTGCCTTGTGCTCCGAGTTCCCGTGACCCTGTGTAGGATAAGTGGTATGGAAAATGGATGGATGACTAGTCCATTTGAATTAAACCCTTGATTTGTTGAGAACACACTATTCACACGGATCAAATCTTTCACTCTGAAGGCATCGGAGTTAGGTGGTCTTGTCCTGGTGATATTGTACTAGTTCCACTCCAACACTAGCACAATTTCATTGCAGTGGAAAAAATGGTTTGATCACTGAATCAGCCCGACTGCAGTACGTGAACCCAACATGCAAACATGTACTGTAGAAGTGAACTGTTCAACAGAGCCTCAAGGTGCAAACTCAGCAGAGCACAGTACTGTTGTAGGACTGCAAAAATGTAATGCATTGTGGATGTTCGGACCAATAAAAATGCTGAATGCGATACATAAACTATCTGAAACTAGTTATTTATATAATCGTGTAGTCATTTGTTGAGACGTACTGTGTCCCACAACAGATTGCTCCATATGCATGTCCACGAACAGAATTTCCAAGCACACAAGCACACACAATGGTCTGGTTTGTTGCTGCTGACTGTGTCTGTCAAAAGGAATATTCAACTATTTTATTCTTTCAGGGTATGATAAGTGCAAACACAGCACAAGCAAAAAAAATACTTCTGTATTCTGATCATAGTGGATGTGAGTTTTAGTGCATCAGATGGTTTTAGGGCATTGATAACGTTCCTGCATGAAAATGAAAATGGTACAGTTTTTTTATTTTTTATTTATTTATTTTTTTGTCTTGTGTGCCAGTAATCCTCATTAGACAAACGATTTAACAGACAAATAAATAGTAGTTATTCAAGCCCTTCTCCATGTCATCCGCACCCCAATATGATACAAGGTTTACATGGATCCTTAAAAAGTCTTAAATTCCTTAATGTAAAAATGAGGCCTTAATTGGCATTAAAATGTCTTAAATTCACGTTTAAAATGTCTTAAAAATACAACCGAACCGACACGGTCAATTTAGATTAGATCAGATTTAGATTTTATTTTGGCTCGTTGCTGTTTGAGATGTTAAAGCCGTGTGACTGTGTTGGACTCTGTGTGTTAAACTGAGGTCTTCCTGCGGTTTTCCGCCAAAATAAAAGCCACAAGGTCTAACGCATAAAAGTGAAGTACATCAGAAATGTATTACTATTGTTATATGACTATTTGTACCCCAAATAAAAATTTATTTTTATCATTATTAATTATTGTTCAGTGCAGTAGTAATATGACAAAAAGCAAAGTTTTTTTTTTAAATTAATATATTATGTATTTTTTTTCCTTCTATACAAAAATGTATGTATATTTATAGCACTACTTGTTACATTACCCTTGAATTAAATGACAAAAACACTAGTGAACACTGCCGCGAGGGGGTTTCTAATACAGCTGCCGAGGGAGTGATGGCAAATTTGACATCTTTTTCTCTTCTGACTGCCGTAATCCATCTCTCTACGTTTTTTCCTCTCTTGGAAAGTCATGGGAAGAAAATACTGGGGGTTTTTTCTTTCATTGTTGGAGCAAATGGTAATGCAAAAAGGATATTTGCGCTGGTCTCCCATATCCCTCTATAGAAGTTTACCCTGCTATAGTTTACTTAAACCCAGAAATGGATGTATATGCACGAACACAATTCATTACAGCTGATGTATCGTGTCGCATCTATTGAAGTGACGTCTTAAAATATTTTGGAAATGTCTTGAATATGGTATTAAAAAGTATTAAATTGGAAGTGCTGATACCCTGTGGTAACACATGTCCGTTACAGTTCTCACTGAGCCTCCTGCAGTGATTTCTCTCTATTTGGTCAAAAATAAACTAGAAATACATCCCAGAACTAAATTCTTGTGTGGTCCGGTGGATGGTATTATGGCTGTAGTGCTGTGTAGTGTGTTTGCTGAAGTACATTATCACCTGTAGGTTAAGGACGGTGTATTTCAAGGTCAGTAGCAGTGATTGCGTGAGAGAATTTGTCAGCAGCACCTTTCTGACAAACACAAACTCTGCTTTTGCTTTTTGTTTGTACGTTCTCATTGCAATCAATGTGCAAACCTAAGATAACAATGGAAAGGCAAGGAGTAGATGGACATTAAGAGATTTGTGTTCTAAGAGATGCTTCTTCTCTTCATGCAGGACCTCGATGGGCTTCCTGGAACCTGGGTGTGTTTATCTGTATCAGGTGTGCTGGAATCCACCGGAACCTGGGAGTGCACATATCCCGTGTCAAATCAGTCAACCTGGACCAATGGACTCCCGAGCAGATCCAGGTAAACTGAATAAGTAATGCTTAGATTGACACTTTTTAATATTGTCACTGTCTGCTCTTTGTGGAGCTTTTTCTACTCTGGGTTTAATTTTAAAATCCATTATAATATTTATATTCAACACTTAGAAAGAATGCTGCAGGTATGAGTGTCTAAAGTGACACTGCAATTTTATGATAAAAAAAAAAAAAAAGTTAACCAAACCTATCACCCATGTGAAAAACTAATTACGATGACTGGAGATCAGTCTTTCACTTACTTCTAGGACTTACTCCTATACTTTGGATGATTGTCTTGCTGCATAATCCAGTTGTGCTTGAGTTTCAATTTACGGACTTATAACCTGAAGACCGGACTGAAGACCAGACATTCTCCTTTAGGATTTTCTGGTAGAAAGCAGAATTAATTTTTCCCTCAATTATTGCAAGTTGCCCAGGCCCTAAGGCAGCAAAGCATCCCCACACCATCACACTTCCACCACCATGCTTGACTGTAGGTATGATGATCTTTTTGGAATTCTGTGTTTGGTTTACGCTAGATGTAATGGGACCCTGTCTTCCAAACAGTTCCACTTTCAACTTGTCAATCCACATAACAGTCTCCCAAAAAGGTTTGAGGATCATCAAAGTGTTTTGGCAAAATTTGGTTGAGCCTGGCATCCATGGATGCCATTTTTGCCCAGCGTCTTTCTGATAGAGGAGTCATGAAAAGTGACCTTTATTGATGCATGAGAGGCCTGTAGGTCCTTTGATGTTCTCCTTGACACTTTTGTGACTTCCTGGATGAGTAGTTGCTATGCTCCTTGGAGGAAATTTGGAAGGTCGGCCACTTCTGGGAAGGTCCCATACTGTGCTCTGTTTTTCCATTTGGAGATAATGTGGTTCTTTTCAGTCCAAGAGCCTTTGAAATAGCTTTGTAACCCTTCCCAGACTGATGCATGTATATGTATATATCACCTTCTTCCTCATCATTTCTGGAATTTCTTTCAATTTCGGCATAGTGTGTTACTGGGTAAGACCTTTTAACCAACTTCATGCTGTTGAAACAGTTCTATTTCAGTGTTGATTTGATTGAACAGGGTTTGCAGTAATCAGACCTGGTTGCGTCTAGTCCAGCTGAACCCCATTATGAAAGTAGTTTCATCAATTTGGGGAATTAGTAACTACGGGGGCAAATATATTTTCCCAGTTGGTATTTGATAACATTTTTGCTTCAATAAATAACATTATCATTTAAAAACTGTATTTTGTGTTTACTCAGGCTGCCTTTGTTTGATTAATTTCTGAAACAATTTAGTATGAGATGAGACAAAAACAGAATAAATCAGGATGGGGGCAAAAACTTTTTCGCAGCACCGTGCCATGAGAGATACATGGAATTACTATGGATGGTACCATTTTAGAAACCCACGTAAGGTTAAAGGATAGTTGTGCTCAAATGCGTGGCCTCAGGTGTGTGAAGCAAGAAAATGTTGACAATCCAAGACAGAGGCAATCTGCATACTGAAGGAAAACCAGTCTACAGAGGTCTATTAAAATATATATTTATTATTTTAAACTTGCATAGTGAAAAAAGAGCAAAGATCAGTGAGAAGAAGTTTCAGCCCAAAGCTTTAGTGCTCGCCTAACAAACAACAGTTCATCTCTTTTAAAGTCAAATAATTGAAGCTTGAGACCAGCTGAGCTGACCACTTAGAAACCATGAAGCTTTGGACTGCAATTGAGACCAACAGTTTTGCAATCAAGCCTCCATCAGTGAAAAGTTGATAACGTCAACAAAATAGATCTCATGTGAAAACTGTAATGAATTTCCTCTATATATAATTGCACTTTTTGACCATGTAGTACACAGTTACAGAAGGGAGTTATTTATATATTAATTTATATTGCACCCAGATAATAATGGGTTCCCTGTTGAGTCCGGTACCTCATATCGTCTTGGAGAGTTTTTCCTCGTCACATCACCTCTGGTTTGCTCAGTAGGGATCGATTGATGAATTTAAAATGTATATCCTGAATAATTAATATATTTCTGTAAAGCCGCTTTGGGACAACGTCCCTTGTTAAAAGCGCTATGCAAATTGAATTGAATCATACCAAACTACAAAGAATTAGCTAACTGCTCATTGTCTCTAGCCACGAAAACCAAATTGACTTCTATCTGCTCACTGCAGTCTTTTTGTGCCTGAGCGTGAACGAGACAGCATTTAGTTTAGTTAATTTAGCGTAATAGTTTGTGTGTTAATGGCGAGGAGTTTCAGCATTTCAGTGTGAGAATTAGATTAGCTGTGCTATGATTGAGATCATCATAATCTACACCTAGTCCTGTAAAATGGTAGACAACATGTATTTTCATCTAATTAATCATTTTTTAAACAATTCTCATTGTTAATAACGCATTGTTAATAATGATCTTCAATTAATCTGATCTTACTGGCAATGCTCAGTTCTAAACGGTTAATAAAACCCTTGCCACCGTTATATTAGGCAGTTAAATGAGAGGGACTGTAAAGCTCGATTGAATCCATTTTATTAAACGACACGCATGCTGCTTCTGCGTTTTGCATTGCCATGCTCTGAAAGCTATAGCCGTTTAAATTAGCCAAAAGTGAGGAAGTAACAGTGAAAACCAACTGCTATTTTACATTGTTGTTTGTTTGTTATTTCCACGAGAACTTTGCTGCTAGAAATATGTACGAAATACACCAACACACCACTCAATGTCTATGACTCACATGTAAAAACAAAAGCGCCGTGGAAGCCGCACTCCTCTTAGCCGCAGTTCAGGAGGTGTTTGCATTGCCAGGAAGATCTCAATTACATTTATGGCATTTGGAAGACGCCCCTTATCCAGAGCGACTTACATTTCTCTAATTTATACAATTGAGCATTTGAGGCTCAAGGGCTTGGCAGTGCTGGGATTTGAACTCGCGATCAGAAGTCCAACGTCTTAACCACTGAGCTACCACTGACCCACCACTGAAGATGCTACTGCCAGTCAGTGTGTGCTCTGACATGCTCTAAAAAATTATTTATTATTATTTCCCAAATGTACCATACGGTAAATGCTTATTAAGTGACGGACCTTTAGTGTGTCAAACAATTTTCTCTTTTTTTTTTCTTCCATTTTTTAAATTTTATTTTTAACATTCAAAACCATGTGTCCAGGGGTTTGAACTCTCACAGGGCTTTCCACTACTGATTTGTTCACATAATGAGCTCCAGACGCTCAAAACTCTAGCTTTGTATTTCAAATGAAATATTTTAGGCTCATTACCAGGTCATGAACCAGTGTTTTAAAGCCAGTGCCCTACACAGCCGTTATTAAAAACAGCATGAATGATTTATTCTCCTTCTGTCGAAATGAGCAGCACAAAGAGAGCATCTCCTCTCTGAATACTAACTGGAGCTTTAATGGTTGATTAATTCTTGATGAGTAATTGCGTGACATTTTTTTTCCCCCTCCTCACTCGCTCTTCGATGAGCTCCATCAAACCCATGGTAATTTGCCTCTCACAAAATTAAGAATGTGCATTGCTTACGTTTAGTCGTTCATCATCAGTGATTATCTATCTGTTCCCATCTCTTCTCTCCTTGTGTCTGTTTGCAGAGTGTGCAGAGCATGGGCAACACCAAGGCTAGACAACTGTATGAAGCCCATCTGCCAGATAACTTCAGACGGCCACAAACTGACCAGTATCTTTTTGTGTGTGTGTGTGTGTGTGTGTGTGTGTGTGTGTGTGTGTGTGTGTGTGTTGTATATCTGGTATGGTGCAAGAAGCCTTTGTAATGTGTGTTTTAAGATGCCATGGATGTTCAGCTACAGTCCTGTATATCCAGAGTCCAGCATGGTTATGTGATTCATTGCTTGAACATTTCTGCTGAACCCTGTGTTATACCTATGAGCTGATTCAGGTGTACTACTATTAGAAATTACTACTATAGTATCACTATTAGATTTAAATGCAGATTTTTGCCTTTAGATATGCAGTGAAATATTTTGTTTTTTACATATACAAGTTCATCATAACATGACATCATTTTAGCATGATGACCTTGTTACTTTATTTAAAACAATGGGAAGAATAAACTGCATACCTCATTTGTGCGTGTTTATAGATATTTGGTAAATTGTTCGTATCAATGTCCCACAGACACGTATGACAATAGTGTCCTGTTTTCTAGGTTTTAACGTCGCAGTATAGACAAAAGCATGTGGACATCTGACCATCGAACCCATATGTGCTTTTTGAACATCCCACTCCAAATGTAATTCCTTCCCTTTGCTGTTATAATAACCTCCACTCTTTTTGAAAAGGCTTTTCGCTAGATTTTGGATTGTGGCTGTGGGGAATTTTTGCCCTTTCAGCCATTAGAGCATTAGTGAGATCAGGCACTGAAGTTAGGTGAGGAGGTCTGGGGCACCATCGCCATTCCAATTCATCTTAAAGGTGTTCAGTGGGGTTGAGGTCAGGGCTCTCAATCCTGTATGGACCTCACGTTGTGCACAGGGGGCACTGTCATGCTGGAAAAGGTTCGGGCCGCTTCGTTTCCAGTGAAATTGTAATGCTACAGCATATAAAGACGTCCTATACAATTGTGTGCTTCCAAATTTTTGGTATCTGTTTGGGGGGAAAACCTACCTTTGGCCACAATGATCCATCCATCCATTTCCCATACTGCTTATCCTACACAGGGTCGCAGGGAGCCTGGAGCCTATCCCAGAGAACTCTGGGCACAAGATGGGGGACACCCTGGAGGGTCTCTCACACACACATCCATTCACACACTATGGACAATATAGAGATACCAGTCAGCCTACAATGCATGCCTTTGGACTGGTAGCGAAAAACGGGGCACCTGGAGGAAGCCCCCGAAGCACGGGGAGAACATGCAAACTCCACGCACACAGGACGGAGGTGGGAATCAAACCCCCATCCATTGTGGTTAATATGTTAATATAATAGTAGTCAAATTAGTTAAAATTCAAGTGCAAACATGAGCATTCCATGTCTTACCAAAATCATGTGCGACACCAAAAGCATACCGCGAGTCAGTGTAAATAGTAACAAGTTTTAAAGGACATTGACGGCCATGTTGCTGTCCTTTTTAATTTTAGGTTCATTACTGCTTTATAAATATATAATCAGATTGCTTTGGCTGTATCATTACAATACAATCGTTCCAGTAATGTTCTGAGCTCAGAGTCCAGTATCAACACTGTGCTCTTTGTTTATTTATTTATTTATTTTTAAAATAATGTACAGGAGAACTTCAGTGCCCTTGGGTAAGCTAGAGTCTCTAGTGACTCTCCACTCCTCACTTAGATTTAGTGCTCGGATACAAAGGCCTTACACAGGATTTTACAGTATTTTAATGCATCGCGACATACAGCTTTCACTGCTAACACGCTCACCTTGAGTTGGACCTGCATGCTATTAGGGAAGGTGAAACACACACACACACACCTAGAATAGCAACACCTCTTCCCTTTGTTTGTTTCTTTTGTCTCTTCTTGGCTATTGCTTTTCCCTCCTGCAGCCTGTCACACACAGCTGGTCTAATTGGGTGTGTATGGCAGTCCAGCTAATTCCATATTCTCCTCTTTGGAGCCCTTGCACACTTTAATTGAATTTCCTTGGCAGGCACCCTGCTTATCTGCGCTCTAGTGGTTGGTGTGGGTGTGGAAATCGTTTCATTTCTATGCTGACCGCTGCAGTACAATATTCTTAACTGTCGAAATGGATTAATCTGGATAGGAAAGGTGAAGCTTCTTCCAGGAAAAAAAAAGCCTTTGATAGAACTCGCTTCATTTGGAGGCAAAGGTTTTCTGAGTGGAGATTTGCATCTGGTGTCGTAGACCTTTTTCTCGCTGCCAGATGTTGTCACGCTCTGTGCCTCTGCTCCTTGTCTCATGTTTTTAATGAGCCCGCTAATAGACGACTTGCCCCATTTATGTAAGCGTTACGAATGGTCAAGAAAAGATATGCAACGAAGAGCAGCCTTTCTGTCAGAATCACTCTGCAGCACTCTTCCGCATTTTCTCTTCCTCTCTGCTGTTCGTTTTTCCCTAGTTTCCTCCTTCCAGTTTGGTCTCTTTTCTCATTCCTTTTTTCCTTTATCTATGTTATTTCAGTCTGTCTCTTGGGCTCACTCTCTCACTCCCACCCTGTTTTATGCAGTTCTTGGCCTTTGACTCTTCATTTAAATTGTATCAGAAAAATAGTCTTGCTCACTATGGAAAGCAGGAGACTAATGAATAAAATTGAAGATCAGTCTACCTCTATCCCACTGTTCTTCTCTCTCGGTTTCTCGCTCTCTTGATCTCTATCGCTCTGTCGCTTTCCATTTATTGTGAACTGCTGACAAAATAATTATACTATCCTTTTTTGAAGGTATAGCTTAGATTAGCTTCAGTATTAGAATTCAGTTAAATAAAAAAAATGATGTAATCTAATAAACGATTTGGGGCGGTTTTCAGACTTAAAATCGCCATGAAATCAAAATAGAAGTTTTGTGGCTTTTCGTATGAATATGTTCGTCTTAAGGTTATCTATAAGCTAGTGTGCTCCAAAACAATGACCAAAAAAAAAAACCCAGGACATCATTCTGCACTTCAGGTTTTCATCAGAGTTTCTGTCCGATAAAATGCTCTAGAATCTAGAAATCTAGAATTATAAAAATGGGTCATAAATGGGTCTTTGGCTGTACGAACGCGTGCGTTTTATTCAGTTTCCCAACTGTAAGTTATTGATGTAATTTATTGATTTCGTTCACTTTATCGCTCTGGCTTGCATCCATGGTATTAACCGTCAAGCCCAGCCCGAGCTGTGAGGTAAGCTAAACGCTGTTGGCTGTTTAAAAATTGGGAGGAGCCGCTCAATATGTCCTGCCCTGACTTCCTGTTTCAGTGGAAATGACATCGAATAACGCTGCTCGTTTCAAGGCACTTCACAGGGACTTTAAGCTCAAAAATTACATCAATATTTATGCTAATATTCTCCGTCTTCTCAACAGCCCTTATGTCAAATTTCTGGGCAGACTGTTCGGATTAATAAAATTAACATTAGCGTATTGTTCACAATAATGCCTTAATTTGCCTTATTTTTTCTTAAGTAGTCTGAGATGGTTTTATAAAATAACATTAAAAGAACAGCACCTCCTCACTAAAGAAACCGCTCGCTAATAGGTGACATGTAATAGTAGAGGAGTATATTGCCAATATTTTGTTTCATGTATAGTCCTAATTGTAATCACATGCATTGAATTTAAATTTGGTTTATTTTAACAGTCCTAGAGATAAATAATTTCTTTTAAATATGTCCTCTTCCTGGGAAAAACTCGTGTACTTTAAATCAGTTGAATTTAAAAAAAATAAAAATTGAATTAAACTCAAGTCCAGAATCATGTGCGTCTGTTTTCAACAAACTCTCTGAAAATATAATGGCACAGAACATGCAAAAAAAATTTTTCCACTCAATTAATTCAGCGCAATATTGAAATTTTGTATTAAGGTAGTTTTTAGATAATTGCAGTCGTAGTAAAGGGATTGCAACTTGTTTAATGACTCACTATCTCTCCGTTTACAGTGTTAAGGCTAAGCGGCTTGGAGCTCCTAATTTCTTTTGTCCTCCCTCCATTACAAAGAGTAGTAATTTTCTGCCAATCTTTTTCAGGAATGACGGGTACTTTACATTTCCCTGTTTTGCAATTTTATTCTTTCCTTTTTTCCACTGTTTCTGAATCCCCCCCCTCCCCCTAAAAACTCCTAAGCACCCCCCCCCATACTCTGAATGCAAGCATTAGTTTAAATTCACTGATATGGTGGCAGGCCAAAAAGATTCATTAAAAGCATGAACATTTGAATAATTATTAGTGACATTAGGCTACATTTAGCTGACAGGACATGGGCTGAATGGTGATGTAGGGTGGCCCATTAGGAGGTAGTTTATAACATTGCAATTGATTAGCATCGTTAACAAATAACTGGCTATCGCTAACATTACATGGAGCGTAAGGTTAGCTGGTTTCACGACCACAATGCCAGCTGCCTCAAACAAACATAATATAGGACCGTCTTTCAGGTGCTTCACCAAATTCCAGGTGTTTCCTCGCTACGTCTGAAATGAACGATCGCATCGGCTGCACACCGGCTTCAGAGCATCAATTTTATGTTTGTTGTCATCCGCCTCGAATGCGAAGTATTTCCATATTTGACTCCTACCACCTTTCCTCTCAGCGAGTCGGGGCGGAGCTAAACTTGTTGCCGTTTTCTGTAGTTTTCCCTGTGTGCTTGTAGGCGTTGTTCTTATTCTTTACCTCTTGTGGACCGACTAAAACACTTGCGTGTATTTGATGCCCCCTTCAGTTCTGGAAGAATTACAACTTCAGTACCTTCATTACTAACGGTACCTACACTACTGCAGAAAAACCAGTACCGTCACGTTTCTCGTGACATCCCCATTTCCTGTACTTTTTTTCTTTCTTTGTTTCTTACTTGTTTCTTTCTCGTCTTACTTGACTTCCTTTTCATTCTCCCGGGTCCTCTGTCACTGTGATGGCCCCGATCCATTTTTTTTTATCAGATGTACAATTGTGGCGTAATCAAAGATTCATGAACGTGCAAATCCAATAATGCCAAAGGAGCTTTTGCCCTTAACACTGTGTTTGCTGCCAGCCTGCATGATGGCAGTGCTGCTTTTTGGCGTGTGTGTGTGAGTGTGTATTGTATGATCAGTGTGCCTGTCTATTTGTTTTGCGATCTCTCAGCAGTGTCAGGGATCAGTGAGGCATCAGAGACCCGCAGCATTTTCTGCCTTTATACTCCATATATAATATAAAATTTCTTCTATAATTGAGTACATCTTAGTATAGAATCTTTCTTCTACCCATCTCTTTGTTCTTCCCTTTACTGTGTTTTTTCTCTCTCTCTCTCTCTCTCTCTCTCTCTCTCTCTCTCTCTCTCTCTCTCTCTCTCTCTCTCTCACTCCCTCTCTCATGGAAACCAGTAGCAGCATTAAAAGTCTTGACTTTGGTGCAGCTGCTGATGTGAAGAAAGAGCAAAGACTCAGAAGAGAGGCCAGACCTGCAGGAGCTTACATACTAACAAGTGTAAGATGCCAATTAAAGCTTGCAGCAGCAAGTATACTATCCAAAGACAAAGTGGACCTTCAAACTAAGATTTTAATCAGCTTTGATACATGGAGGTGAGGATGAGAGGCTTTGAGGCAGCTGCTAACTGTTCATAGAGAGTGAGAGAGAGAGAGTGTAATGGTTAGGTGATGGTGTGCTAACTGACCGTCTCACAGGCATGGTTATACACTTCTACAATAAGGATGCATGAGGAATCGGAATTTACCATGATACCACTTCAGCATTATAATATAGACCAGTGCTGCATTTTTAATAGGCCAACAGTATGTAGTATTTCGCTAGTATTAGTTAGTGATGTAGTATTTCGCCTGTAGGGGGGATGGGAACGGGGGGGGGGCACATGCTTTAACTTTGTATGCATTGCAGGCGAGTTGTCCCCAGAGTTTTCTTCCTTAACAACCTTCTCAGAGCTGTAGAGTTCTTCATCAGGGACAAGTATGAGAAGAAGAAGTACTACGACAAAAACGCAGTCACTGACTCTTTTGTAAGTATGGCCTGATCATCTACGCATCACTTTTGGCAAGCTGCAGTAATGTCCTTCAGTGCATTGTTGTGAATATGTTTTGTTTTATTGATGAATCGTTTTAAATGCATTATTAATGTAAAGGATTCACATAGGTTCTTATGAAAATATCCAGTGTGTTCAATTTTACTAGTCAAATGATGGTGCTGTGTCTAATATGAATTTCAGTGAGGTGTTTGCTCAAGGCAAAACACAAGTAGGTAATATGTATGCTGCTCAGGCTGTAGATCACTAGAGGCCTCAGACATCATACAGCTGTTCAGAGTTCTGGGCAGAAGGTCACACCAAGGTGTCTGTTTCTAGTATGCGCTAGAAAAACTGGAGCTTAGCAAATGTTGTTAAATTGTCATGCATGCTAATTAGTTGGTTTAAAAAATAAAAAGTCGTCCTACATACATATCCCTCAGTGGTCACACTGAGCAGAAGATGGCAACAGAAAGTGGTTTTCCTTCAGTTTTTCCATCAATAAAACTATTTTTTTTTAAAAAGTAAAATAAAATAAAAAAAAGTATTTTTCTAGTACAAAATAAACATGCAATGTCTTAAAGGAGCAGTAATCTTTTTTTATTATTTTTTATTTTTTTTTTATAAATATCTTACTGGTACAGAAAGTAGAATATGATTAAAATGAATAAATAAATGTTTAAGCAATTGCATCAGTACACGTGTATATTATTTGACTGAGAAATCCCATTCGAACCCAAACTGTATTATGGGCTGGAATGCTCGGCTGTGTTTACCTGAGCCTCCTGTCGGTCTTTTTATAGACACTCCCCATCTCCCCTTCACTCCACCCTAACTCAGTCTGTTCAGGAAGAAAAGCATGGTAGAATCCAATAAGTATTCAGTGCCACAAGATACTTTTATAGTGAAAATACACCAAACTTGCAAAAAAAAAAAACCCTTAATGACAAGAAACATGCAAAAAGTAGAATAAACATGTAACACTTTTCCAAGATGTATAAACTTATTACTGGCAAAGGGCCTTGAAGTTTGACCTGAAATTAGCAACGCTGCCATGTAAGGTAATTCTTTGGATGAACCGGCTTCATTGAATATATGTAAAGCTAGCGAGCTCTTTTGCAGCTAGAAATGCTAACTAACTAACACCGGTAGTAACTATCAGCTGAAAAGCGCATAAGAGCAAAGAAAACCAGGACTGTGTAGACCCTCTTGACCATTCTATGAGCTCTCATGTTAACACCTGACGACACAGGAGTTTGATACCTGCTCTGGCAAAAGCATGAACTAAGCCAGTAGACACCTAATCTGGACTAATTTTGGCTAATCTTGATTAACATACCAGGAGCAATACTCGAGATATCAGTATGTGAAGAGTTTTGTTCCAGAATTCAGTAGATCCAATTAAACATTTGGAATTTTCACTACAGGGCACCCACAAGTATGTTAAATGGAAAAATTCTCTTCAATTAAAAAGAATCTTTTTATATACAGAATAGTCAACAGTAGCAATGCTGTTAGAATATTAAACAAGCAAATGGATGAAAAGGTGCCCTTAGTGCATAGGTTATGAAGCCGTCACAGCTCACTGAACTCCTCTTGAGAGCAGAAAACCATGGAAAGACGAGATCCGTGGCTACGTTCAATAGTTCATGCAGCCTTGGCCTGCACCAGGAACAGACCTTAGCTGCCCCTTGATGGAAGAGTTTTAAAAAGAGTAAATAAGTGTATAATAAGTAAATAAGAGTAATTGTGTGTTCCTCAGTAGGACTGGAGTGCTGCCTTTAGTCAGTGTGATTTCAAGTCTGCCTCATGCACCTGTGCTTCAGCGTCTCTTCTATGCAAATGAATTGTTTTAAACGTCTCTGTGTCGGTTAAAGGGGCTTTACACTGTGGTTGATATGGAAAAGAGAGAGAGAGAACCGGGAAGGATGAAAATCAGAACGTAAGTGACGGGGCTGCATCTGTTCGAAATGGGTGATAATTGACACTAAACATCTGTGGGCTTTCTCATTTGAAACGTCGTTGAAGTGTTTGACGCGTGCAAGTGACATTTTCATCGTCGTTTTTTTTTTTTTTAATGACTCTTGCGCCTGTTTATCCATGGAGATGGATTAGGTGTTTAATTTGATTATTTTCATTTATGACATTAAAAAAAGACCGGCGAAGATTGCATTTTAAGAAAGAACTGGAAACTTTTTGCATCGTTCAGTTCTTCTTCTTCTTATTATTATTATTACAAGCAACTTGTGCTGTCAAGTGGTGCAACAGAAAATCGTTCAAATACCAACAATGCCACAGCCATCTATCTCTCACTCACTCACACTCTCTCTCTCCTGTTAATCACAGTGATTCTCGCTGCTAATGAGTGTCTGTGAGCTCATGTATGCAGAAGAAAACAGTTACTGTAGCGCCCCCCCCCCCCCCCCCCCCCCCCCCCTCAAAGTGTTACTCTGTCCTGTGACGCAACACGAGCAGCAGTTTGAAAAGATGCGGAACCAGGCCGAACCACCAAATTATCTTTATCGGTATCTGCCAATGTCACTCTGAATAAAAATTTTCTATTTTCATGTCTAATCTTATGTGAATTCATTCAGCCGTATCAGTCTGTATCTGTCCTCTGTATCAGTCCTAAACACCTTTACACACACTCGTTACCGATCTTAAGCTTCACAGCTTGTTTGGTAGAGAATAGTCGGCTTCTGGTCGTTAGTTGTTTGCACCCCAAGCTCTCTCTTAGTTCCCTCTATCATGGTGCAGTGCTGTTGTGATTAGAACAAGAAAACCAGGCGTGAAATGAAGTCTCAGGTGAGGCAGCCTCTGTTTTTTGGGGGCAGAAAAACCAAACCCCTGCTCAGTGTTGTCCTGAATGTCCCCGTCTTACACGAGATGGAGCGCAGTCATGCAGCACTGCCAGGAGCTCTTACTTTACCGTCCCAGTCTCTGTTCTGTTCACCTCCATTTAAACCCACTCCATCCTCCAGTATGCCAATATCACTAGGAAATAAATGTCGAGCTTTGTAGAGGAATAACTAGCATTTTATATTTAAAAGCCACTGCAATGATGTTATGTTCTTGCCATTCTGGTTCGCTGAAATTAAATGATTGTGTGTACAGCCAGCGAGTAAAGCCTTGGAAAATAAATGTGCCAGGATATTAACCATCATCCCCCTTCCTTGTTTTCATAACATGGCTTTTACCTTTTATCTTTTGCTTCCTTTTGTAGTAGGTATTTTTTCATTACTTTGATCGAATTGAACATCACCAAATAATGAGTCTCAGGAGGTTATTTGTCATACTGATACGAAACCTTTTGTTAATCTAGCTTGAGCGTTATTAAACGGGAGTTTCAAAAAGAAGCTTCCAGACCTTGTGATGGAAACTTCTGCATTCCTCGTACTAGAGCTGGACGATGTTCATGACAATTTGAATTAATTTGAAGGAATTTTTTTTTTTTACCTTCTTTTCAAAATGTTATAATCGAGATTATACACGTGCGCATGTTTAATATTATTATTATTAAAGCATCTGTACATGCAACCAGCATCTTCTTAACTTGATAAACGCCTCCGACAGCCTGCACTACTCCCTGCGTGCTTAGATTAAAAAAAAAAATGTAAAAACTAAACACAATAAGATAAACAGTCAGCTCTTTGCCGAAGACTGAGCTCGAAACAAAGAAAGGTGCAAATATCATTTCAGAGATATGGAAAATATCGTGAAATATAATGCTGCATTACATCCTAAATGGTAATTTGCGAGTTTTAATTGTGCCATTTTCGACCTCGGCACATTCGACATACAAAGTTTTCTTTCTCAAACAGAGAACTGTAGTCAGGATTTTAGATTTAACAAACAAATATGTCTGTAAGTTGATTAAATTAAAGCTAATACTAAAGTGCACCTATTGTGGTTTTGAAACCTGTCAAATTTTGTTTTAAAGCTTTCATACAATAGATTTCCATGCATCCAAGTTCAGAAAACACTTTAATGTGCTCATAATTTAAATTGCAGCATTAACCCCCCGCCCCAGCCCCAGAGTCAAAGGATTTATTCAATGATGCGTTATAAAGGATTCTTTCTAAACTCCTGACCAATCAGAGCAGAGGCAGAGTATGCTCTCTGAAAGGAGATGTCCCAGTCTGTTGTGATTGGTCAAGGCTGTCAGCGTGTTTCAAAAAAGAAACGGCCACTACCATAACGAGTTTCAGCTCCGCCTGTTCGTGAACAGCCAATGAAGACCAGAGGTTTTTTGTTACAGACCTACATAGGTTTGTACAGGAAGTAAATGTGGAATTTCTAATGACTCGTTTCAGCTGTTCAGAATCGGTTCCTTCTTCTGGGAGTCAGTAACTCTGTTTCTTTTTTTTTTTTTTATAATTTTGCACACTTTTTTGCATTCGAAAAACAGCTCTATAACGCACTACTTGAGAGGTAATATTTGAAAATCCATAATAGGTGCACTTTAAAGGTAAGATGTTTTATTTCTGATGCTGTGCACATCCAAGTTGATTTGACATCGCTCTTTAAACTGGGAAGAAACTCGAATTTGAGAAGAATACCCTAAGGACATTTCAGCTGCGGTGCCATTTCATCTCACAAAGTTTACTCTGTTAAGAAAGAAGGGTTCACGAAGTTGTGCAAAAATAGTAATGGCACCATCTATAGCAAATAGTGCAAACAATGTTTTTATTTATTTCCATCCATCCATCTTCTATACCGCTTGTCCTTCTTCATGGTCATGGGGGAACCTGGAGCCTATTCCAGGGAGCATGGGGCACAAGGCGGGGTACACCCTGGACAAGGTGCCAGTCCATCGCAGGGCACACTCGCATACACACTCACACACCCATTCATACACTACGGACACTTTGGACATGCCAATCAGCCTACGATGCATGTCTTTGGACTGGGGGAGGAAACCCCCGCAGCACGGGGAGAACATGCAAACTCCACACACACAGGGCTATGGTGGGAATCGAACCCCTGACCCTGGAGGTGTGAGGTGAACGTGCTAAACACTAAGCCACCGTGCGCCCTGTTTTTATTTATTTATATTTAATTAATAACCACTGTTACACTATTTGCTATAGATGTTACTATTTTTCATATTCTACTTTATCTACTTTTTCAAAGTTGATTCTAATAAATAAAAAACCTTTTATAAATAAATTGTGTAATTTTTCAGTTGCATTATGTAAGAACAAAAAAAAATTCTTCATTAAGAATTGCTCATAAAGCTGAAAAAAAAAAATCAAGATTTAAAAAATTTTTTTTATATATTTTTGCAATATCACCCAGCCCTACCTCTTACATGACTGGGGAATTACTGATGACTTTAAAAATATATAGAGAAAAATGATTAAAAATTGATTTCTATAAGTCAAGATAAAGACTTCGTATGTTATTGGGTTTAGCTTGAGATTGCTTTATGTGTGAGATCTGAACACGTATAATAAGATTATAGATTTGCTCTTCACTCTTCTATTCTTCACTTAGTAATTGGGTTTCTTACTGATGGACTGGCTGGTGGCTCCACTGACCCTGTCATCGTCGGGTTCTTATCCAGCCATCCAGCATTGACTGGCCTGTATTGTCTTGCATTGATATATATGCTCTCTATTACTCGCCCTAGCATAGAGTTAGACACCTCTGGCCCCTCGTGGCTTTGCTCAGCTCTTCTCAGAAAATGGGAGCCCAATTACGTGAGTCCTTTTTGCTGCTTCCCAGATTGCATTAAGATCGAGATGGTGATATGCTTCGCCCTCGGCGCTTCTCCAATGATAGCTGTCCCTGCATATTGACTGGTCTGCCTCCATCTTCTCTAGTGGGCACTTTGCTGTTTATTTCCCTGGATAGAGGCCTTGCTGAAAGGTGTATTGGTAAGGGGAGAAGTTTTGCAGCATATCTGTTATCGGATCTTTAATGCTGCAGCATAGCATAGTGCTGATGCTAACCCAATAAGGGTGGATTATGAGCAGGATCCATCAGCAAGTAATGGCCCAGTCTGGACAGCTACACACTAACCATGGTCATAATCGACCTGCTTGTTTTACTCCGTCTCTGTGGACCCACGCTGCTGACAGCACCACTTCACTGTTGAAATGAAGAAGAATGGGTCATCTTTCTTTGTTTCTCACTTCCCCTCTGGAATTTGTTTCTTCTTGCTTTCTTTTCTCATTTTTCTGGCTTCCTTGTGTTTTTTTTTTTTCTCCTCTCAGCCTGTTGTACTGTAACAGGAATTGATTAAATGCTGGAGAGCTGATCACCAGTAGACTTCAGGAAGCTCCTCAGATGAGTGGTAAAATGTTCATTTGCCTTGACTTGACTCCACAATTTTAAACACAAGGGTGCCAGAAGGGGTTCTTTTGGCTTCCCAAACATTTTGATTGGTGGCTCTTTAACCATATGTGTTGATGCAATGAGTAGTGTTTGTTTCTTTGTTTGTTTGTTTGTTTATTATCTGTAGCATCAGTACAAATGGTGATTGGACAGACAGACAGATAGATGGATGGATAGATGTATGGACAGATGAACCTATTAATTAATTCTTATTTAAAGAGCCAAAAATATATTTTTTTTAACAAAATAAAACATAAATGTTTCATAAATGTTTCAGATACAAACCTGAAATTTTCCACAGAAAGACATCCGTTTTCGTTCCAAGGAGCTAGGCCCATCCTGAGCCGAGATATCGAGGTTTCCGTAAACAGCTGTATAACCAAAATTTATTATGTGCAGTGACACACAGAGATAGCCCTTGTAATTAAACCAAGTAAAATAAAAAATGCCAATACAGAGAGGTATACACTCAAAAACAAAAGCACCAGGGTGCAGTTTTATTTATTTATATTTAAAAGTGCATTAGATGCTCACAAACAACCGGGATGACTACAAACCTACGTAGACTGTCTTGTCTTTTCTTTTCTGGCCCATGTTCTTTCTGTAGAACCTCCTTCTTTTTTCATTCCCCTTTGTTCCATCACCTGGGTGAACATATGGAGGTACGGTGAAACTCTTGACGCTAATCCAACTCCGCATATTTCCTCACGTAATGGAAAGAGACTCTTTGTGGGGCTTGGTGCAAGGAGCTGACCGTTTATCTGGCCGTAGAACAGTACAGGAAGACACCCTAAACGAACAGGAAGAGAGAGATACCAGTGTGCATAGCAGCTCGCTGATTCTAGATAACAGTCTAATGGATTTTTTTTCCCCAAAAGTCTCTCTTATCTGTAAGATACTCTAGGGAGGAAGATCTATACAGCATAAAGGCTTTTTATTTAAAAATTGCTGGATTATTTATCAACCAGTTGTGCGTTTAATTATAGTTTTAATGCCCGTTTTATTTTTGCATTGATTCCATTGATAGTCCGTGTCTTTGTGTGAGCGTGTTGAATTGTATGGACCAAGCAATTAAATAGTACATGTATATGTATTGCTGTGTCCTTCCTGCTCAATAAATGCAATTACTCAACTGCTTGTGCTCTTCTCTCTTCATGTCTTTCACTTTTTTTTTTTCTCCCTTCCCTATTAACTCGGCTTCAAACTCCCACACATTTTATTGACCCCTGCCCACCCCTTTAACTTTGTCTTTGTGTCCTTCTTTCTCCTTCTTGGCTCTCTGCAGAAGTCTTCTGATGCTCCTTTGCCCTCGGCATCTTCTCCCTCTTCACAAGCAGCCGAGAAAAACAAACTGGAGGTACTGTAGAGCGCTCGCTGGGTGTGGTGTGCTGTGCTTTTGCTGTGTGTGCTGTTGAGTCTCGTATCATGTTAAATGCTGAGGATCGCAAGCCCAAGGTTTGTAATTTGTTATTGTAAAAGGAAACTGGATACCATAATACCCTGTCCGTCAGGGTGCAGGGGGACCGGATGAGTCAATATTCAGTCTCTTAACTTTTGCAGTCTGTTTCCAGTGTTTGTTTCTCAGGACCCTATAGCCAGTCGTTACCCCCCCCCCCCCCCCCCCCCCCAATACAGCTGTAGTTGAGAGTCTGAGGCTTTCTTATGCTTGAATTATTGCATTACGCTTTTCAGTCATTTACTGAAAAAGTACTTTTTGCAGAATGCAGAAGCAAGAGCACTGAACTGAATATTCATGTCTAACTGCATATTCCCCACGGCGATGTCTAAAAACCAAAATAGCACTACTCTCCAAAAATAACACAAAAGTAGTCGCAGTTCTTGCTTTAGCATGCATGTGTCAAAGCTCCAAGCAATGTCAGTTAGCAGTTAAAAAAAAAAAAAAAATATATATATATATATATATATATATATATATATATATATATATATATATAATCTGCTATCTCTGCTTCTCTATTACTTGTCTATTCCCGGTTCTGACAAGATTAGAGATGCACCGATACTGAATTTCTCAGCCGATACAATAACCGATTCAGAGTGATATCGGCCGATACCGATAGTTATGCCTTCTTTTAAATTAATAATAATTAATTCCACAATTCTGAAAGAAATTCAAATAAAAACTTTATTCTCTCCATTTCAACAAGTTGTTTCACAGTAACTGGTCTCATAAACAGAAAACACTTTACTCTAATTAACATTAACACATGAACTAAACTCTGAAGATAAATTAAGATTTCTTAACTTATTGTATGTTATTAATTCATATTAACAGAATTAATTGACTGAATTCTAAAAATCCTCCTGTTAGTCTCACATTCACTCACCACAAACAAAATAATTTCCACTTCATCACTGAACATCAAACTGGTAATATATAATCTAAACTTTTTTATATATTAAACATTAACTGGATATGAAATATACTACTCTACAAATATATTTTTCTGTGCATTATATACTTTTTGTCAACTCATCTTCATTTAAATCTTTCAACTGGCGCTTTAATTCAGCACAAGCAGCTCGACAAAAAAAAATTGACTCGATGCCGAAACTCCCGCTTCACTGCTGCAGCGTCCGGTGTAAAATGTTATGTTAATGCCTCTCATTCTAATACATTATAATTTCCATAGCTCATTCACAGGGATTTGTCTGGCAGATGCTCCATGTAATCTAAGCACAATAATAAATAGACCTCAAATGTGCTGTTATCTAACAAAGGAAAATGTGATTCATATGGTGAACCTTTCCTGTAAGGAGAAGTTTATTCAGCGTTTATGGAAGGAGAGTGCCGTGTCAGCGCTTTGTAACAATCACGTTTTCTGCCACTAGAAAGTCTAAAGAGGCGAACGTTGTATTTCCTCAGTACCAAGCTGCGTTCTTACTCTCATTAACTTCAAGTGAAAATGAGAGAACAAATGTACTATAATGTAAGTGTTATCTTGTTTTGCAGATGTCCCCTAACAGTGAATGTAACTGTACTGTATATAGGTAACAAGTACATGTCGTTCCTTAATAACTAAACAGTTGAAATCATTACCAAATCCCAGTGATATGAGAGATTTTTTTTTTTTTTTTTTTTTTTTTAAACTTTTAGTTAGCTTGAATGAAATATTCTTGTTACTTTTAGAGTTATCTATTTCTTTAATCTTTAATATTGTCTTTTATATTGCTTCATTTCACTGTAAGCTACAACATGTAGGTTACTATTCAGTCATTTATTTCCTGTAGAATGTTAGCTGTCAGCTTTTCAGAAAGAAAAGAATGTGCTGTAGTGTCCTGAGACTTAAATAGACAATCTCTGATTGACCATCTGATTGACGATTCTCTTCTAATAATTACACCCCACACGTCAAGCCATTAATCAGTCAAGCCATATTTGTGTATAACACAACGTGTTACTGACAGCGTATCCTTCAACCATTTGAAGTTCAGTGAGTACACGATCAATGTGAATAAACAACCCATGTCACAGCCACTCACTCTGTCCTGCCTGAAGAGGCTCTTAATAGAGAGAGAGAGAGAGAGAGAGAGAGAGAGTTTGTGTAAATGCAAGAGCTAAGCAGGCCAGAAGATGATCAGGGACCGTCTGGTCCTGTCCTGTCACTCTTGAACACACTCTCACACACATCTTGGGCGAGAGGAGGATAGACACTGCACTGCAGACTCGTCACACACTGCATTGTTTTGTATGTAATGATGCTGCTGCAATGAAATCAATCACAATTTCTTAGCATTGCTGACAGCTCGGAAGGGATGGATTTTTCTTTCTTTCTTTCTTTCTTTATTTATTTATTTTACAGTTATAGCTGTACATGACATCATATGAAATGTGACATTGTTGTCTTATTGTGTATCTTCCATTCTTTTAATTGCAATACATTTGTAGGACTGAAAGCAAAATTGTCCAGAATTGCTTGTTTAGCTGCTTTCAGTACTGAGAAGAGGGGGGACCCATTTCTCTTGTAAGTCAAAGGGCACTTGTGGAACCTGGTCACTAAAGTGTGTAAATACATGTGCTGAATCAAATTTACAAACGCTGGAGTGTAGCAACTTTTTTAAAAAATCAACATATTTTTTTTAAAAACCAGACCAAACCTGTATAAAGCATCTCTGCCCTAGGATCAGTTTTGCCCTCTAAATAAACAGGAGGATGCTGATCCTATTTCAGAACACAGACAAAGGCCTCAGAGCAGCACTAAACCAAAATGTTCATCCACAAGTTGAGGGAAAAAAAAAAAAAAAAACCCTCCACTCTAAGGACCGCTGACTCCTTTTTTTCTTTCGAGGAGCACGGATAGGCAACCTCATACTTTGTTCTCATGGGCCCTGGGTCAAAGGCAAGGGCCTCAAATCTCAAACGCGAACTAGACTTATGTGATTAATTAAACATATACATAAAATTTGCATCCTTAACCAAACCAAAAATCTAGGCTTTTGATGTTAGGAAAACAAAATATTTTAATTCTATGAAGATTCTCTCGAGAAAGAATTTTACAGAAAAGTTGGAATTTGTCATTTCTTTATTGTTTAATCAACAAAATAGCACACACTGTTATAAGGGAAATATTTTATAGCCGTTATCCAGCTTAAAATCTAAAGGAAATCCACCAATAATTAACCTTTAGGGAAATTCCTCTGTAATATGACTATATCTAATAATAAGTGATGGTAATAAGCATGTAAAATGTCATGGATGCAGATAATGAAGAAATAGATTGGTTCTGAATATGGACAAATATGGGGGGGGGGATAGTTTTCAGAATACAATGTGGTTTCACGTGTTTTACATTGTAAAAGTATGGTTTCTGAAGGAAATTGACACATACAGTATTGTGCAAAATTATTAGGCACTCTTTCATAGATGTTTATGGCTTTTGTTTTATTGAGTCAGTTAAAAAAAAAACATTTTAGATTTAGATAGTTAATTTTTCAATTAAACAATTTACTATTGCTGAAAAAAAGTTTGTCAGTAAAGAAAGTAACTAATTATGTAATAAACCACATTTCAGACAAAAAAAAAAAACATAATGAAGGCTGTCATTTTACTTCCAAAAACTTAAGCAAGTGTGACTTTCAAAACCTCCAGGCGAGCTGTGGCAGATTCTCCAAGATGCTTCAAAACACTTACCAGCCAACTTCCTTATAAAACTGCACAAACTGTACCCGAGAGTATTGATGCATTTTTAGGAAGCAAAGGGTTACAAGACCAAATATTGACTTTTTTTTAAATTTATTTTAAGTTTAATACAGTTTATTGCTGTAAATTTATTTCTTTCTTTTTCATTTTTTGAAGGCATCTCTGCATACAGCGTTTCATTTTTGTACTGACTTTTGCACAGTACTCTAGCCCCAAATGACAAACTATACACTATGCACTTACATTATGCACTATGTACTCTACCAAGGGTAGTGTCATCTCAAATGGAACACTAGTGATTTAGTATAAGCCATTTCCCAGTCGATGGCACTTGGGGTGAAATGCACGTAATGCGCAACCGCTAGTTTAGCAGAATACCCAGAGTCGACGAAAAATAATTTCTTCATTTTACTGTTTGTCAGCGTTACCTTTTATGCCCAACATGACCTTTTTTGATTCCGAGTGAATTTGAGCCAGCGTCAGCACCTGGTAGCCACGCCCCTCTTCTGCTACGTAAGCAAAGCTGCGACCACTGAGTGCATGGCAGTGTTCGACGTTCCACACTTCATTTCTTTCAGTTGAATAAGTGCATCATTCAGGTACTACTTCTTGTTGGAATCTTGTTGGAACATTGCTCACACTATTTATACTGCAAAATTTCGTAGAATAGTGTGTAAATATGCGATTTGGGGTGCACCTTGTCTATCACAAGGACGCATGAAATTGGCATTTATATTTATTTGGAAACAGCTCCTTTTTTTTCTTTTGCAGATAATGAGGTAGTTGTTTATGGATGAAAGCAGTGAAATGTCTTTCTTTTCTTTTTTTTTTCTTTCTTTTTTTTTTACTAGAGTGTAAGTGAAGACGTTCGATGTAATTCATGCATAAATCTGAAAAATCATTGACATGACCAAAATAGTTGTTTGTACATGTAATGTCTTAACAGATTAATAGATTATCAAAGGAGTAGTACACTGCAGGTCTGTGGTTGGAAATGTGTGCATCTGGAGCCGTGGCTGTAGCGAGGGTTGGATTGTGCGTGAGTGCTCTGTGTAGAGGCAATCGATAGTGCAGCTCTGTCAGCATGCATGGGGAAATGGAGTAATCGAAGTGCTCATAAAGTGCTTCAAGTGGCTGATCCAGGGTTCTAGTCTTTGTCTAGTGACGCATTACAGCCTTCCAGCTATCTCATGATGTCGGACCACTTTCGGGCATTTTTTGGAAGGTTTTGTCTCATTTAGAGAATTCACTGGGAGCCTGTGTAGTTCAGTGGCAATGGGAGCTCTTTATAAGCCTGATGTTAGTCATAATAACTCTGCTGGACAGCCCTATTTATGTGCCCATTCAACTCCCATTAGAGCAACAGACTTTAATGACCATCTACAAAAAAAAAAAAAAAAAACACTTCTCTTTAAAAGTGGAGAACAGTCCTGCACTCAAGCTGTCAAAGCTTTAATAAGGTTTAATTTAGTCTGAAATTAGTTTGGGCTTTATCTGACCCAGTCTTTTATCCCCTGTGGACACCTGTATTAAAAAAAAAAAAAAAAAATTAAATTACAGCATTTTCAACATGATTTTGTGTGTGTGTGTGAGAGAGAGAAAGAGAGAGAGGGAGATAGTATGATCTGATGAAGGTCTAAATGCATCCAGCCCTGCTGACACCCATCTCTATCCCTTTGTCATGACAGAAGGAGAGAGAGAAGAAGAAGGAAGAGAAGAAGAAAGAAAAGGAAACTGATAAAGGGAACAAGCCCACAGTCTTTGACAAGGTAATTCATCACTCATTTGCTGACTTTAAGGCCCTGTCATGTGCCGTTGTAGTTTAAACGACAACAAAAAGCACACAGTAAGTGTGCTAAAGTGAAATGGGATGGATGATGATGTTTTTTTTTTTTTTTTTTTTTTTTTTTTTTTTAAAGAGTGTAATTGGCTGGGGGTGGGGGAAAAGCACAGGCTCACAGTCTTACTCTGACCAAGTCTCTATTGTTGGATTGCATCAGTTACTCAGGGCTGTATAAAAGCTCAAATGTACGCACAACTCTGGCATGAAATATTTAGAAATATCATTATCTACAGTGGTGGACAAATCATAAATTCATGGGTGGGATACTGTAGTTGGCTAGTTCAGTGCAATAATAATATGTTCAATATCGAGTAACTGACATATGGACAAAAATAAACACGATATTAATTTCTTGTTTATAGAACTGATGTATAAAATCAGTGTCACACTTGCAGTCATGATGTTGTACTGAATATCAGAATAGCTGTGATTCGGCCGCAGGTAGTTATAGCCACGCTGATATTCAGTACAACAGCATGACTGTGAGTGCGATATTGCTTTTATGCATCAGTTTTTATAAATAAGAAATCAATATCGAGTAACTGACACATGGGCAATAATTTTGTTCATTTGTGTGCCGTCGGTGAAAGTATTCCCAATGAAGCCTCATACAACACTGGATAGAGCGTTGTATGTTGCCATGCGATGTACAGACTGACAGAGTGTAGTAAGTGTTAGTAAGGGTTTCAGTCTAAAGAACTTTTGCTAGAGTTGGGATTTTATGCAGTGAACACAGACAAGTGGAGTGATGGGCAGTGAAATGAACCAGTGATGCTATACTACGTATACCTACGGATCTAACTGATGTATGATGCAGTTTATGAATTCCCGCTGAGGGAACGAGTCTGTGTAGTCAGTCATTACACTCTTTTTACTTTTCTAATGTAGCATGTTGTGTTTGCACCCTTGACAAAAATCAGGAAGATTTGTCCAGTAGAGTTTTCAAGTAATCGTAGGGTTGGCGGTTCGATTCCCGGCCCACGTGACTCCACATATCCTTGGGCAAGACACTGAACTCCAAGTTGCTCCCGATGGCAAGCTAGCACCTTGCATGACACTGCTACTATTGGTGTGTGCGAGTATGGGTGTGTGTGTGTGTGTGTGTGTGTGTGTGTGTGTGTGTGTGTGTGTATGGGACACAGTGTAAAGCGCTTTGTGGAACTGCTAAGGTTAAAAAAGTGCTATATAAGTTCAGACCATTTACCATTTTCTGTAGGAGCATGTCCCAAGGAGTTTATTTTAGCATCGTTTTATCACATAAAAGTGAGAAAAACAACATATTCGACTTTCTTACTCTCTCGATACACTGCTTCTCAGCAAGAAGCCTTAGCAATTTCTGAATCCAGAATGACATTACATGAGTTTCCTATAACTTCCAACATGACGCGAGTGCTGTGTGGTTAAAAAAATAAATAAATAAATAATTAAATAAATAAATAAATAATAAAATTAAAAAAAAATTCAATACAATAAAAATTCAAAGCTGCTGGTCATACAAAGAACAGGTTTACTTTTAGAGGAAAAATGTACTATTATAAACCTATATTTAACAATCAGCAGCAGATTTTGATGGCTGGAATTAGCCTCGCTGATTTGAGCCGTTATTTAAATGTGTTCTGTCAAAGCATTGGTAAAAGCCTGTCAGTGTTGCCTGCAGGCTCCCTTTCACCCCTCTAACATGTGTGCAGCGAGAGGGAGAGGTGAGGAGAGGATTTCATGTGGTTGTCAGGGTGCACTGTGGTGGTGACTGACAGGTAGGAGGTAAAGGTCCAGCGACCAGAGAATAAAACAAAAGCGATATATTTCACAACACTGCAGAATTATTTACTGTTTTTTGTGGTGGTGGTGGTGATTTTTTTTTATTTATTTATCTCTTGTATGTGAGAGGGGGGAATACTTCTATAATTTAGAGATATTTCACTTTGACAGTGCTAAAGCCTGTTCTCCGAAGATCCACGTCTCATTCTGTTTACTGGCAGTGGATATGGCCATCACAATTTGTTACTTGTGGGTGCTGCATAGGGTTTGTCCAATCACAGGGAGTCCCAAACGTCTCCATGTGCTTCCCATGTTACCTGTTAAAGGCCATCTCAACCTTGCGACAGCTTCCCGGTCCAGCCATGAGAATGATTTCAATATGGTCTTATATACACATACAATATGTGTGTGTGTGTGTGTGTGTATGTGTGTGTATATATATATATATATATATATATATATATATATATATATATATATATATATATATATATATATATAATATGTGTGTGTGTATATATATATATATATATATATATATGTATGTATATGTGTGTGTGTGTGTGTGTTACTTTCCTTTATGTAAGGAGACTTTTGGGACACCCTGTAGTTTTGCAGTGTTCGGTGAGTTGTAGCATCGTAGCTTCAGATGGTGTCTTTGTATTCTTTTCTGTTTCTATCTGACTTTTGTCTTTGTGAATCCTGTATTTTTTTTGCAGCAGCACCAGTGTTATAAATTACTAACATTGCCTGGAGAGCTGAAGGACTCAAATCTGAGCTTTGCCTCAGGTCTGGGCTGGATTTGTACTTGGATTTGTCTCAGTCTTAGGCATTGATCTCGCTAACCATGGTCTCGACTGAGGGTTTGAAAAGATCATGTTTGTGTCGCCATTTCTTTTCATCTGCACAATGATTAGTCTATGTTTCTTCTACAAGAACAGTGACCCAATGTATGAATGAAGCCGTTTGGTTAAAGTAAAAGTGTTTAAAAATGGTTTGATGGTTTTCTCTAATCCAACGGTTTCCCGTTCTTTTTGGGCACACAACCCCAAATGGACATTTTATGAATTTAAAAAAAAAAAAAAAAAAAGACAAGTAATAGCCCTAATAAAAATTCTGCTTGTCACAAGTGCCTGGGTTACTGATTTGTTCCCCTTAGTGTTATGTCATCTATATAAACAGTGCAGTGTTCTAGCCAGTGGAATTGAAATAGATTAACTGATTAAAAATAATAGAAGCGTCACAGGTCTCTCTCTTTAAAGATTCTCCATCGAGGTACAAAATGTCACCGACTTTTATGTATCATGCTGTTTTTGGAAAATATAAAATGTCAGCTTTACCCACATATCTGATGAAAAAGAAATGCATTAAGCCTTGTGTGATGAAAATGATATTATGTTTTAAAAGCAGCAAGTGGTAATTCTGTTAAAAAGAGACACATAATGTATGCTGGAAAAAAGGAATAAAGAATAGTTTTTTCTAATCATATTTTGGCACCGTGAATGGAAATCAAATCGTGAGGAGTCTAGAGATTCGCACCTCTATCTGCCAGTGTGCTACAAAACAAAAAAGAAAAAAGTTTGTGATCGGTGAATCCGGCACTGTTGTGGATTTTATATCAAAGGCACTTAATACAGGCATGAAATTACAGTATGATGCAACGCAGCGTTAAAGTGCTTCTGTTATTATGGATGTTTCTGTTTGCTGCATTTGATGTATTCGTTCTTCCTCAACTTTCATTTGCTTGTCGGTGGGATTTAATCTCCATAAATATTTCAGAGATGGGCAGTGTTGGAATCAAGTAAGTGCAAAACCTTGCAATGATTTTCCTAACCTTTACTGTCACCCCCACCCTGTGTGGGTGTTCTTCCTCACTTGAGGTTATAATCGTTCCCTGCCCGATCTCAGACTGGAGGCTGTGTGAATGCAGTGTGTGTTGTACTGTCCCCGGGTCAGTGTGTGAATTGATTAAAATGGCGCTCCGCCTGTCCGTGTGCGCTGGAAGCCGTGCTGATCCAGTGACAGCAGTGAATAGTGTAGCATAAAAGACAGAGAATGGAGGATGGTCGTGAAAAAATAGTAGGCTTTTGTAGAAAGCTAAAAGCCAACAGCGATGGATAAGAATCTCTCGCCTGCAGCATGTGTGTTAAATGGGCAACACACTTTTCTTGGAAGTAGCTGCTTTTGCTCACAGAGAAGAACAGGAAGACACAATGTGTGAAGGAGGTGTTTTTATTTGCTTCAGATACTGCCGTGATGTGTAGAAGCCATGCTTGTGTGGATTGAGTGTTGTTTGTGTTGGAGCCAGTCCCAGTTGGTCTTGAACAGACTCAATGTAATTTGCTGCAGCGCTCCATTTATCTGATCTGTGCTTTCAATCAAGCTTAGACTGCAACCTGTCACTTTGATTCCCACAATTGTTATCCTATTTTCAGGTACGAGACATGTGTTATCAGCCAAAATGACATTCATGCCAATGGATTGGATCAGAAAATGTGTTTTCAGTCCCAATACCAGTTCCATGCTTCAGACAAATCTGATACTCGATATCACACTGGTGCATACCTGATGTCCAGTCCTCATTGGTGACGCACAGGATGCTTCAATCCCTGACACATTTCCATGGAAGAAATTGAAATTGTGCAGTACACTGAAGAGCTCATGCGATATAACGGCTTGTTGATTTTGATCTAAACCAAGATTTGAGTTTCTAATTCCAGTCTGTTCCTGCACTGAATCGATTTGAACCTATTTCCAAGCGCACCTTATCCAGAATCCGAGGCTCTTGATAATCAGCTGGAAGTTGGATCTCTCTTCGGCATGTCACTTAAACAGAACAACACGAGCGAGCGCACGCCAGTTTAACTGACCAGGTTTACTCATTTCAAACCCTTTAATTCAGTTCTTCGGCTGTGCGTGCAGAGTTGATTAGAATACCTGGATTGAGTTGTCTGAGAGAATTATGCGATCTTGTATTAATTGGAATGGGCAGATATATGAAGACTCAAAACCATGACTAGCAAAGCAATAATTGGCTAATCAGAGCAGCACAGAACCCTGGAGAGACGCCTCACAATTATTTATTTATTTTTTTGTGGCGTGCTCAAAATGTAGTATGATGTGTCCATAATTAAAAATGTAACCAATATTTCCTTTATTAGTTTTATAATGTACTATCTTGCATACTTGTTAAATTAAAGTGCACCCAACGTGTGTGTACTCTCATCTAGAGCAAATGTGATGTAATGGATCAAAAGATTTTAAGTATGTGCAGTTCATGAAAGAACAACATCCAGATATACCGTATGTAGTCCTATTCGAATAATCCATCGCCATCTACTTAAACCAAGCTATAACCTATTTGTTCATTTTCTACTTTATATTATGACCGTCCGTTTAAATGAACCAAATAATTCAAGAACTTCCAATAGCGAAGTGATAAAGCGACGCATATAATGTGTCTTTAATGCTTCTAAATGTGTGATCTAATCTTTGTTATGGATTCGGCAACAGTCAGAACAAATGGGTGCTTTTAAAATGGTCAGCAATCCAATCTAGAGAATGCAGTACTCCATGTACTAAAAAAACAGGGTCTGGGTAAATAAAGAGCAGGGGAAATCTGAGACTAGCCAGTGTCTGGAGCAAGCAACAAAGTGCATCATGGGTGAATCATTCGGACATGGACCTGTTGCTGTGCATTAGTAAACCTGGAATGTCCTACACTGGATATCCTACATCCAGGTCGATAAATGTTGGAATGCAGTCCAGATGTAGACACAGCATCCAAGTACTTGGCTAAATGTTTCAGCCGAGTTAATAAATGTGTTTATTTTTTAAAAAATAAATAAATAAAACATCTTCTGAACTGGAACCATTGTGACTTCTGTAGTAGATCCTGTGTTCCAGCTTATCCAATCAAATGACATTACATTTACGGCATTTGGCAGACGCCCTTATCCAGAGCAACTTACATTTATCTCATTTATACAACTGAGCAATTTTATAGTTAAGGGCCTTGCTCAAGGGCCCAACAGTTGTAGCTTGGCAGTACTGGGGCTTGAACTCCTGACCTTCTGATCAGTAACCCAGAGCCTTTAACCACCGAGCCACCACTGCACCAATCACCTGTATTTAGCAAGTTATTTAGCTGAAGACAGCTCATTAGACCAGAGACTAGCTACAGGGCAAGAGAGGTTAGGTCAGAAAGGGGAGAGTTACTGGGGGGAAAAAAAGTCAATGATGCAGACAATGTTTAAAAATAATTGGATAAATAAGTATGTGGTTATTCTCCCCATTTCAGATTCTGTGGTGGTAAGAGGTAATGTGAATCACCACTACAAAACAAAAAAATGAAAGTTTAAGCTTGTGCCTTATTTATATACCTATAAACTCAGCAAAAAAAAAACATCCCTTTTTCAGGAGACTGTATTTTGTAAAATCCAAATAAGCTTTTCAGTTATTTATCAGAAAGGGTTTAAACAATGTTCTCCATGCTTGTTCCATAAAGAACCATAAACAATTATTGCACATGCACCTCTGGAACAGTCCTTAAGACACTAACAGTTTACAAGCGGTAGGCGATTAAAGTCAGTTACACTAACTTGGACACTAAAGAGAACTTTCTACTGACTCTGAAAAACACCAGAAGAAAGATGCCTAGGGTTCCTGCTCATCTGCGTGAACATGCCATAGGCTTGCTGTAGGGAGGCATGAGGACTGCAGAGCAATACACTGCATTGTCTGTAATGTAAGACGCCTAAGACAGTGCTACAGAGAGACAGGAAGGACAGCTGATCGTCCTTGCAGTGGAAAATGACATGTAACCATGTGTCCCCCAGATATGATGGAGAACTTGCTAATGCCTTGGAGTAACATCTCACAGCAAGAACTGACAAATCTGGTACAGTCCATGAGGATGAGATGAACTGTAGTACTCAAAGCAGCTGGTGAACACACCACATACTGACTGTTACTTTTAATATTGATGACCCACCTCCCCCTTTGTTTAGGGACTCATTATTCCATTTCTGTTCGTCAAATATCTGTGAAACTTGTTCAGTTTATGTATCAGTTGCTGAATATTTTTATGTTGATACAAATAATTTTAAGAAATTTGCTGGAAATAAAAGCAGTTGAATGTGAGAGGATGTTTCTGTTTTTTCCTGAATATATTAATAATTAAGGACTAAACATTAAAAGTTAAATTTTTGCCATTTAGGCAGGCTTGTTTCTTATTTGGACCTTTTAGGAATTTTACCGTCCCCTTAGAATTTATTTGCATGGCAAGGCCAGTTGTTTGTTTTTGCTGAAGACTTAGGGGTTTTAGATCAAGAGATGAATATGATAAGAGAGTTTAGAATTTCAGCGTTTAATTCCTGGTATTTATATGCAGAAGATTGAAGCCCAGTTCACACTGCGCATTTGTTTTCAACCACTGAACATGTTTAATCAGCGTTTGTCAGGTCATTTAATATCTGAGCAGTGTGGTATGACTTTCTAACATACTCTGACCTGGGCACGAACCGTTGCCATGACAATGAGGCAAGCGTCCCTGCAACCTCCATAGAAACAAAAGCTTGTGTGCTAGGTGCTAGGCGCACATTCTTTTAAATAGACTGTTTCTATTTTTTTTTTTTCCTTGCATGTGAGGGCTAATTGTGTGCCCAGTATTCAATTTTTTTTAAACAAAGTTGGGTTTATGATAAAGACTTGCCTCGGGTGTTCTGAATGTTTGCAGGACTACTAGACAGATAAAATATAAGACATTTTGGCTACCTAACATGAGACTAGGCTAGTTTTGTGTCGCTAGCCAAGGAGACGCACAACCAAGCTATTACTGTATGGGTTTAATTCAATTCAATTCAATTTTACTTGTATAGTGCGTTTAACAATGGGCATTGTCTCAATGCAGCTTTACAGAAATAAACACAGGATTCAGATTTTAAGTGTGAATTTATCCCTATTGACCTCGCCGGTGGCAAGGAAAAAATCAAGATGATATGAGGAAGAAACCTTGAGAGAACCCATCCTCATCTGGGCAACAACGGATAGTGTAAAAACAAAGTTCGTTATGGTTTATATATGAAGTCTGTTTTGTTGAACTAGTCCACTGTTCATTAAAGGAGTCTTGAGTGCAGAATTGTATGTGGTAATTGCAGTCCTAACGCCATAGTAGTGCCGGCTCAAATTTTACCTATTACCTGAAGACACTTAACATAGAAACAGATACTCACATATTCAGTTGGAGCAAGAAAAATAAGACACCAGCCGTAAGTGAGAAGAAGCACGGGTCCAGGTTTATTCGTTCCATTCCACCACACGAGATCCCCACAGTTTGAGACGTCTCAAAAACCACAGCTGAATCTCTTCTATTTATATGGTTTTCTTAGGGTCAGGATGACCCACACACCAATATGTTTAGAGTTAGCTGTCCCAGAACACCATTACGTATGTTAACCCTTATCTTGCAGGTGCAGCTTGACTCCAAAATATATTTTGTTTTGTTTCCCTCTTTAACAATAACCTGACCTTGTCTGTGTCACTGTGGCTGGATTTTCGTTGAGAACGGACACTTTAAAACACACCATCTCAACATTGAGTAAATTTTATGTTTGTTCTACATTTCTTTTTTTGTTTGTAGTGCTTGCGTGTACATTACCCTATAAGAGTTTTTCATGAAACAGAATATGAAACAGATTAATTTCTGTTTTCTGCATACACACCAGGCTTCTCTCTGTGTGTGTGTGTGTGTGTGTGTGTGTGTCTTAGGTGAACATCTGTTCATACAGTCCACCAGCCCAGTGAATTCTCAATAAGATTACATATTACTCATACTAGGTCTCCCTCGTGTTTATTTCATTTATATTTTATATACAATAGTAGCAACCGTAGTCCCAGCAACCACAGCGAAAATGTCCATGTGAAATTGAGGTCCCAAACCATTTCCACGGACCTTCAAGTGGCACCATCCTCAGCAATCTCTAGGCTGCACTGCTTGGAGACTTAAACAGTGGCAGAATATAGCCTCCAGTTTATGAGCGCTCCATCCAGAGGTAGGGCATCGGGATGGATCAGGCAGGTCTGGAGAGCAGAAAGTGTCAGGATCACTGGCATCTCCAGAAAATCATGCGTGGCTTAGCTGCTACAGTGCCAGGCCAGGTTACGCCCCTGGACAAACTGAGCAAAATTTTGAAAGCGCATATCCTATGTCTGCAGTTCTCTGTATAAATGTAAGTGCCCTATCTCTCCCATCACAACAACCAAGGCTTCACCCACAACATCTTTCATTTCTCTCTTCGTCTTTTCAGGTGAAGTACGACACGTACAAACAATCGGTTTGTGGTAAATATGATGTGATCATCTATTTTAAAACCATTCTGACCGTCTATAAAAAGTTTTAGTGTCTATTGGGGCAATATGAACATTACGTTTGTGTTTCCCAACATTCTAAATCCAATGGCCATCTTTTAAAAGTTGGTGATCGTCATCATCTGTTGGTGCAGTGTGAACTGGGCTTTAAACGACACAACGTTTCACCTCCTGAAAAGGAAACTGAAGAGAGAATCCCCCCAAAACAAACAACAACTGAAGGACGCTACAGTAAAAGCTTGGAAAAGCAACACAAAAGAAGAACCCAACAATTTAGTGATGTCAGTGATTCGCAGGCTTGATGCAGTTATTTCCAGCAAGGGATATGCAACCAAATATTAAGTGTTATTTACATTAATTTCCTTCAAGACATATCTGTCCCTATACTTTTGCTCGCCTCAAATCTGGCTGGTCTGTTGAAAAAGGTTCTATGTTTTGTTTAACACAGCAAGAAAATAAAAGCTGAGATCCTAAACTCTTGCCTCATATCTTTTGATCTCAAACCCAAATGTCTTTGGTGTATAGCCCAAATAAAATGAATTCGCCTTTCCGTTCCAATAGTTTCAGAGAGGACTGTATGGAACTGGACTTTTACAAATTGTAGTTGAATACCACTACCTAACCGGTGCACTGTATAATGATGTACTGTAGGGTGTGGTTTTGGACATACGGCTGGACTGGAGCTGAGATCGCTAGCTACAGGTCCATCCTAAGCCTCTGCTCCGCTGTTCCTGAAGTCTGCGAGCTACTGTATGCTGCTGAAGGACTGAGAGTGCAGTCATGGCAACATGTTTATCATCAGCCTCCTTCACTTTCTGCTCTTAGTATCCCACTGCTGCCGGCATTGCCTGAATGTCAAGGAGAAATCGTCATCTTGGCATTCAGGTTGTGTGCGCAAGTCCTAGAGTGTGCACGCATGTCAATTGTTTTGATTTCTCTGCCGTTTGGGTTAAAGGGGAAAGCCCAGTTTAACCTGCGGATTTTGCATAATGCAGCCCTGAAGTCTGTTACGAACAAACATGACTCTGGAATGCGTAATTAGATCCAGAACGGCGTGCTTGGGTTTGGCGTGACGTTCACGTGCTCTCAGCTTGGCAACATGGATGTGCAGCACCTCTTCCTGAAAAAATGGCTAATACGCAAGGAAATGTGGCAATCGCTTGTGGTTTTTAAGCCGGTAACGGAGTATTGGGACGATTACAGAGAGCTTTCTTCCTGGACCTAGATACAAGCTACACACACTCAAGCATCCACACGCACCTGCAATCATGTTCAACAGCACCTGAGCCAGGTCTGGCTTTTACTGAAATTACTTTCTGTGAATGACAGGCAGCATAAAGGCCCTGTGCCTAAATACCCTTCTTCCTCCCTCCATCCCTCCCTCCAGTCTTTCTACTCTCTTGAATGCTATCATCAGTCAGCGGCATAATAGGCGAGGCTTTGAGATGTGGACAGATGACTCAAGGGAGCAAAGAGTTTTGCACATGCAGCTTTGAAATGATAACACTTTGATTTCAGTTGCTATACTTGATGCTTTTGGTTTGCAAATTTAATTGGAGCGTAAATAATTCCTCATTTTAAAATCCTTGGAAATGAATGGATTTCTTTTGTTTTTTCTCCGAAACTTTTTTTTTTCTGTTCATATCATTACAAGAATATTCTTTGTGCGTGTTCACCTTCACATCTGACCAGAGTGACCAGCCCTGCTCTCAGTCTCTCATTAGCCCGCTGTGTGTTACTTATTATGCTTTAAGTAGAAATAGTGTAGCTTTAAAGGTCCTTTCCTCATTAATGAAGGCTGCTGCAGTATAATTGTTAAAACTAGCAATTTCCATAAATACTTTTCTCTTTGTGTCTTTCAGCACTCCCCCCCCCCCGCCCCCGCAAAAAAAAAAAAAAAAAAACTACAAGAGATTGCATGGGTTCAGGGCAGAACTGCTTCCTTTTTTTAGTCCCCAAGCTGATTTAAACATCTCTCATTCCTTTTGACAGTGGGTTTTTTTTGTTTTGTTTTGTTGTGGTTTTTTTTTTTTTTTTTTTTTTTTTAACATTTATTATCCTCCAGGAAAAATGCAATAAACACCAACTTTCGACTGGATGTCTTTTAAAAATAAAATAACAATAAACCCAGTTCTGTTTCCATCCTTGATTTACAGTACAGTTAGTGTACAACCGGCAAGTAATAAACGCATGATGGTATCTCATACTTCTTTCCTGACACTCAAATCTTCTTTTTATAACCCGCTTTGATAAAAATGTTGAGGTTTTTTTTTTTTTTTTTTTATGGAACGAGATGGAATGTTATTTTATTTTTGTGGCTTTCTGAATACATGTTCTACTTGTTCACTTATGTAAACATATTGAAATTCGCAATGCATCATTGCTTGAATAAATGCAAGCCATTTATGTTGTACTTTAATTATAACCTTGATGGAAAAAAAATAATCATTTTAACAAAGTAAATCCTAGAAGTGATCTTATACATACAGTGAGGGAAAGAAGTATTTGATCAAATTCTTTTTTCCCTCACTGTAAGATGTTAATTTCTGACCCTTGAATGATCTAGTATTGCATGTCACGTACTTTGTAGGTTATGTTATACTCTACAATGCTTTGTGGATTTTCTATATTTCAGCATAAATATGACAAAACATAATCAGCTTTTCACACAAGTATTAAAAGTAGATAAAGAGAACCCAATTAAACAAATGAAAGAAACAAAAAAATGATACTTGGTCACTTATCGGGGGCAGTGGCGGCTTGACATCAAGGCTCTGGGTTAGTGATCAGAAGGTCAGCTCTGGGTTACTGATCGGCAGGTCGGGGGTTCAAGCCCCAGCACTGCCAGGCTGCCACTGTTGGGCCCTTGAGCAAGGCCCTTAACCCTCCCTGCTCCAGGGATGCTGTATCAATGCTGACCCTGCACTTTGACCCCAACTTCCTAACATGCTGGGGTATGCGAAGAAAAGAATTTCACTGTGCTGTAATGTATATATGATTAATGAAGACTCATTCTCATTATTTATTGAGGGAAAATATTCAATATTACATATCTGTGAATGGTAAAAGTATATGAACCTTTGCTTTCAGTATCTGGTGTGACCCCCGTGTGCAGCAGTAACTGTTGATCAGTCCTGCACATCGGCTTGGAAGCATTTTAGCCCACTCCTCGGTACAGAACAGCTTCAACTCTGGGATGTTGGTGGGTTTCCTCACATTAACTGCTTGCTGCAGGATCTTTCCACAGCATTTCTATTCGATTAAGGTCATAAATGACCAGGTGTAATATATTTGTCTCAGTTGCTTGATTGTGTGAAAATCTGAAGTTTTAGGTCAAATTTATGTAGATTTATAAAAAATTCTAAATGGTTCATGCATGCACACACATTCACATCAGAATCCAAATATGGGAGCAGCAGCAGCCTGCTCTGTGCTTTTTGCCATGTATGGGGTTTTTTGGTTTTTATTTTTTTGTGCGTGTGTGTTTTTTTTGTTTTGTTTTTTAAATCCACTGAGGAGTCACAATTTCAGTCACTTCCTCACTTATTTTCTTCCTCACTCATCATTTCTTGTTTACTTTTTGAAGAAGAAGCTTATGTGTCTCTATATATTATTGCTCAAGCCATGAATAAATTATCAAAGCACCACATGCGATATTCACTAGACTGGAAATGGTGTCATCCTTGTTTTTTTTTCTTTTTGTGCGTGTGCTATTTTGTGTGGTGTGAGATTTGTTTGTGTGTGTGTAGATATGTGTGTCTGTGTGTGGATAGCTCGTCTTAATGGTATATCTTCTGTATGTCTGTGTTAGTGCGAGTATGTGCATGTGTACGAGTGCTGCCCTTGCTTAGATCTTTCTGTGTCCCTGCTGTGCTAGTGACAGCAGGCTGGCAAGGGACTTTGTTCAGAGGACAGGTTCTGGACACTTTTTTTTTTTTTTTTTTTGCTTATGCACACCACGCACATGGTGGTATGAATTTCTGGTGGCAGGGTCCAGATGGTTTTTGTTGCTGCTGTTATGTCTCTAGAGGTGCAGTCTAATGGGATAGCACTACAGAAATCCTGTCATATGCCTCTCTATGGTACTGCAGAGTCCTGTCATATAAATCCATACAGCAGTGCATAAATGCAGTCACATTCGTCTATGCTTAATGCATAATGTATATTCTGGGTAGTGTAGTTTAAAATGTCATTTTGTATCAGAAAAAACAAGTGATATTTAGAACCAAAGTTAATTTAATTAATTCTCTTAATAGTGGTCGTGGCTGTGCTCTAATTAACCATGAGGGAAATTGCAAACAAAATGCATTGTTCATTTATTAATTAGCCACTGAGACTGGTGTATTTGATTATTAGTATCCATATTTGTGCTTGCATTTAATAAGGAAGGAACAAAATACGATCGCGCATGTTATGTGAAATAATTTTCAAGCGTGTCGTGTGATGTGACCCAACGTGAAGCGGGGTTACTACTTACAAGACCGTTTTTCACAGCCGTCTTTGCTCATATGTTTATCAAGGGTGCCGATAATAGTTGAGGGTACTGTAGATTGATAGATAGATGCTGCAGATGGATGGATACTGTAGATATATAGATACTGTAGCTAGAAAGATGGGTGGATAGATACTGTATATAGATGGCTACTATAGATAGATGGATGGATAGATACTGTAGCTAGATGGATACTGTAGGTAGATACTGTTGATAGATAGATGGATGGATACATGCTGTAGATAGATGGATGCTGTAGATGGATAGATGGATACTATAGATAGATAGATGGATGGATGGATAGATACTGTAGATGGATGGATGGATAAATACTGTAGATAGATAAATAATGTAGATAGATGGATAGTGTAGGTGGATGTGTGGATATATATTTATCCATAGCAGCATGGCTTACACATGCAAACAGAAATACATTGCACTAGACATTGAGTAATAAATGAATGAATAAATAAACCTGTAGTAAATGGTAATAAAAAGAAATAGTCCGTCTAAGAGCATGTCAAACCATATATTACACGGAGGAATATCCTTGTGCACGGTGTTAAAGTGGTTTTGTATACTTGGAGTGCAGATGTTTGTGGTGGTTTCCTGATGTACTGACACTGGAGACTCCATCCATAAATGTTAAGCAAATCTCCTTACAGAAATCTTCACCATATCAACTATGATACATTTTACTTTGTTAAATATCCGCACATTTAAAAAAAAAAAAAAAAAAAGTTTATTATTGTTCTTGGATTATGTGGAGCATCGACCACAAACATCCCTGTGAACAAGTTGTTCATTTAGAAATGACACTGCATTAGAACAAGCGCATTAATACTCACATTAATTCAGTGTGCTTTATTACAATAATATCATGCTGTGATCAAATCCACAGTCTCACTTTATACAGTAGGCTTCTGTTTTTTTAAGCACAACCTCCTGAGGGCTCCATGTTTGAGGGTTCTGACCTGAATTATTTTCCAATCAAATGTGAGTTTTAAAGCTTAGGGGGTGTGAGTGAGAAGGTGGGTGGGAAGTTGTTGAAAGTAGGTTTAATCAAGTGCATATATTTGGCCTTCACATGATGTCCTGAGGCCTTGTGCTTGTATGTAGTACATCAGTGGATTTTTCTGTTACTTAAGGTTACCCTGTATGTATTTTATAGCTGTGTGCATGTGCGTGTGCCGGAGGGTGCTGTGCCCTGCTGGTGTGTGTGTGTGGTGCTGCCAGGTGATGGTTTCCCTTTGAAGTCTTGATGAGGTGAAATGCATAATTAATGCTGATGAGATATTTCAGGATCAAGCCCTGGCAATAATCAGTCTCTCACACAGACACACACTGCTGGCCCATTTCTCTACCTCTCTACTTGAACACATTCAATTCAGTGTTGGGAAACACATAATTCTTATATACGGTCAAACGTCGGCATCCTTTAGGACAATGGGCGAAAAAAATTTTTTATAAACATTTCACTCAATTCCTGAAATTTTCCAATAAATTCTAGTAATATTTCCTTAATTACTTAGCCAATAATTTTCACACGTAAAATTTCTGTATCGTCCATCATCGTAGGAGGAAATGACCTTCACATATCAGCTAATGGATTTATACACTCACCGGCCACTTTTATAGGAACACCAGTGCACCTGCTCATTCATGCAGTTATTCAATCAGCCGATCATGTGGCCGGAGCATAATGCAGAAAATGCGTTCGGTTTTTTCCTGTTGGGTTCCTAACAGGGTTTTCTGAGTGACTTTGTCAGTGGCATGGCATGCCAGATGGGCTGATTTGAGTATTTCAGAAGCTGCTGATCTCATGGGCTTTTCACATCAGTCTCTTGAGTTTACACAGAATGGTGTGAGGCGACTGTAGGCGGGGGGGGGGTTATTCAGTGATGTTTTGAAGTTACTGAAATACTCAAACCAACAACCAAGTCAAAGTCAGTGATATCTGACTTTGTTCTGAAGTTTGATGTGAACATTACCTGCATGATTGTATGCATTGCTCTGCTGCCACACGATTGGTTGATTGGATAACTAAATATAAACTTCAGAGGTGCTGATAAATTTGATAGTAGTGCTGTGAGGGAAGGGGAAAAAAATCACACAATTAGTCTTTTATCTTTGGGGGGGTTAAACTGTGTGTTAAAACTGTTCATATTTATACTTTTCATGACAGTTGAAGTATTCTGTAATTCTGTATCAGGTCAGTGCACAAGGACCCTTCTTCAGTCTTATTCCTTTAGATAATGATATTGGCCCTCCTACCTCACCCCGTTTGCAAATTTATGACAACTTTGTCCTCCAGCCATAGGACACTAAGCAGTAAGGAATTCGGTTACTTGATAATGAACACTTGTGCTTCTAATCATTCCCAACAGTGACCTTGGATCTCGGTCCACACCCCTATTAAGACACACACATTTATGTGTGTGTGTGTGTGTGTGTGTGTGTGTGTGTATGTGTGTGTATATATATATATATATATATATATATATATATATATATATATATATATATATATATATATATATATATATATATATATATATATATAAGAGAGAGAGAGAGAGTCAGGGGCTTGTGGGTGAGAGGAATGGTAAGGAAAACGGTGTTAAATTATAAAAAATAAAATAAAAATGTTACCGTGAGGAACGAAGGGAGACAGATAAGAAGCCTTAGAGGTAGGCAGAGGTAAGCAAGCAAATTAGAGGGAAATGACTGCCAAGGGAAAAAAAAAAAGCGATGGTAAAGAAGTGAAGTTCTGGGAGAAAAGGATTGGGAGAAAATGGGTACAGAGAAGGATGTGATGAGGTCGACGAGATGAGAGCGCACTGGAGGATGGAAGCTAGAAAGAAAGAGATGAAAAACAAGGATGAGGGGTAGTGAGAGAGATAGGCTTGTGTGTGTGTTTGTGTGTGGTGTTGACTGATGTTAAAAGGTGATGCTGAATCTTTCACTGTGTCACTCATGCAGGGAATGGGATTTCAAGGTCCAGTGTCCACTCTTCCTTAAGGCCGGCAGCCACTGTGTCCCACACACACACACACACACACACACTGTCCAGATTAAAAAGCACTTCTTTCCACCTCCATTTTGCCGGAGCCGCAAATCTGCAGAAGCCTGTGGAGGCAGATACCACAGTCAGTGACTACATCTGCTTCTTCCGTGACATTTGCTTGAAATGAGATTTGTCTGGACTGCACATGATGATTCAGGCCACTCCTGAGCTGGCGAGTCTCCTGCTCTGGCTACTGGCTGGAAGCAGAGCTGCTCTCATCTTCTGTTTTTCATGGCCAGTTCTCAGATCCTGCTCTGATACGGCTTTATTCTCCAGCGCTGACCCAGAACATCTCACCTGCTCCATTTTGTTTAGGCTACATGTTACTGGGGTGAAGATTCGGTCATGCATTCTCCTGCATTGTGTAAGATGATCTAAAATATGAGGAAATGTGAGTGCATGGGTTGAGGACAATAAAGTCGTCTCAATAAAATGATTGTCTCTGGAACATCACAGGAAAAATTTCCTTCATGGTTAAGGAAATGACTTACTTAATTCCAACATAACGTACGAGTATGATTCGTCCGCTTACATTATAGTTTGTATTTTGCTGATTATTATTATTACAGTCTAGACCAGCTTCTAATTTCATATAATAATCCATAATCAGCCATTATATTGTAAAATCCATTTCTAATTGTCTGATCATGCCAACTAGCATTATGGCATAATGGAACAGACTTTCCTATTTGTTTAATTGGCTTATCAGCACAGCATGTCTGCAGCGATGGCTGTGCTTACTAGATTAGAAATCTGTTTGATTTTTATTTATAGTGAAGATAAAAATGTTAATTGAGCTTCAGTTACATTAAAACCTTCTTTACATTTTTATATATTCAAGATATATATTTTTTTCACTGTATCTGACCCTGCAAGCTTATGCATTCTTTGCAGATTTGTCCAGGTTTAAGCAGAGTGTGTGACATGACCGCGTGCCGGCTTTGCAAGATGTCCTGAAAACACACTCGAGTAGACTTCTTGAACAGTATGTGTGTATATGTACAGATTGCAGTAAGGGTTGTTTGTTTGTATGTATGTCTTGATGACTTTTTCATGTTTATTTCAGCAGACACGTGCTGCTCTTCCCAGACAGGCACCAGATTTGGTTTCTTTGAGAAAATCGCTGCTTAGTGATATTCTCATTGGTGGATTCTCTGGTTTTCTTTGACCTCATTTGAATGTGTGCTGGTCATTGAGCTTTCCACATATTTGCTAAAGATTCTTTGTGTCATTTACTGATTTCCCCAACATTCTTAATCAAACCATTAATGTACATTATAGTCTTGTTATTAATGAAAGTTGTGTTATTGTGGTTAATTAGTTTATGATGATCTGGGCAAGTAAAATTCTAATATGCTTGCACGGTCCATTGTTTTGTTTGCCTGGAAACCTAATTGACAAAAAGTGGTAGCTAAAGTAATGTAATAACACAGAGAGAGCTAGTCAAAGAAATGAATACAGTCACAGATAACTGAAAAGCATTTATGATTATTATACTGTTATTACAAGGTTTCTAATGTAGCACATCATGCTTGGGACCTTGACAAGAAGTCAGTAAGTTGTTGACCGATATCCGTCATTTACTGTCTGTACGTTTACCTGTGAGGTGACGGCATGTAGTAAGCAGTAGAGTTGTTTAACAGCCTTGTGCTTGACTTCATTTTGCTTGGTTTCTTTATTGTTTCTGCATGAAACAATATCATTCTACCTGATTCTGAAAAGAAGATCTAAATTCCATTTTACGCTAATTAATTCGGCTAGTAATAACCAGAACGTGCCTCAGCCGATACGTGTGTGGTGCAGCAGCTGGTGGGATTGGGAATGAGTAGCTTGTGCTATCATTAGTTATTTATAGTTGGGGTTTTTTTTTTTAAACATACTCCTGTTAGAGGTCACCACAGCGGATCGTCCGTCTCCATGATGGAAATCTGGTTTATGATATGCATATTTAATATGGCAGAGCTTTACACTGGATACCTTTCTTGATGCAACCCTCGCATTTTTATCCGGACTTGGGCACAGAGAATGCACTAGCTTGTGCAACCAGAATGGCTGGGTTTGGTGCCCAACGTGTGGCTCAAACCCACGACCCTGAGCTGTACCGACAAGTTGTAGTGTATTTTGTAGTGTAAAATAACTGTTCTTTGCATTGCACAGCATCAATTATTGGTGCAAGTCTAGTGTGCAGTATAGCGAGCACAGCTTCTTCCAGCATCAGTAAGGTTTGCATTCTATTGAAGCCACAGATTCATAACAAAACCCTGATGGAAAGATGTGAAATAACTGACTGGGTATGAAATGATGTGTAAGATTTAGTGTGTGAGTAGTGAAAACATTCTCAGAGTGAGATATGGATGTGAGGAAAGAGCTAAAGAGAGATATGGAGCGTCTTGCTGGGAGAAGCATGTTGAAGGGAAGGGAAGAGAAATGCGAAGGAAGGATGGAGTCCCTTCGGCTTACCTGCGGGAAGAGTCGACGTCCTTTCAGGAGTGCCGTAATGAGTTATTGAACATCCTCAGCTTTCTAAAGGACGCTGACAGAGGTCTTCTACATGTCCTTGTCCTAAAGAACACCTTAACAGTTTGCACGCACCACACACACTGATGCTTGTAAACACACAGCTTAAAAGCTTAAAAAGCAGCTTTGATAACTTGTTTGTTCAATTACTGTAGCAGTGCTTGTGTCCTTGCAGTGTGTTTATGAATGTCTTTGAACAGAGGGTTTGATCCTTCTGTGGAATTGTGTGTGGAAGTATAGAAGATATTGTGTTGGAGAGAACAATAGGGTGGAAAAGCGAGCATGTCTTATGGCGCTCACCTTGCTCCTGTGTGTATGAAGGAGTTGTTTCCCTAAGGCTGAGTTGGCAGAGTAAAGTGAAGAAGCGCATCTGATCTCAGTCTTACTCGGGAAATGCCATTGCTAGCCGGTAAACGTGTGGATAAGTGTCTGCATGCAGGATCTTTACTGTAGCATTGGCATTAATGTGAGAGACAGGAATTCAGTAGGCATGATACAGAAAGGTGACACATCTGAGTTTCCAGACTGCCAATCTAAACACAGTTTTGCGTAGGAGCTCAGTATTTTAACATTGAAGTATTCCAGTACAAGTTTTCTATCAAAAATACAGCAAATGTTTTATTTCCCGTAACCCACCACACCACCATGCCTTTAAAAACAGCAGATAAGCCAATGGACATATGCATTGGGAACGATTGGCAATCGCGTAGGTGTTTTGATCTCGCTAATATTCACCGGCACCCCTGGAAGCCCATTGTTTATTTCATAAATAAACTGAATAGTAATGATGAGTAGAAAATGATTGGAAAAGAAACCCTGTTTCCATTGCTGTCCTTCACCTGTCAGTGCAAAGACGTTCAAATAGTTTGCGCACATCAACAGTGAAAAATGTCAGCCATGTGGAACCATGCCATCGTTTCTTTGAGTTACTTTAAACATGCAGTCTGTAAAAGGACTATATCGAAAACATTCTCTTTTTTTATTTATTTTTTTATACTGCTTTCAAGGCCACTTGTCCCATTAGACGGAGGAGTAATTGCATTGAAGAGTCCTCTGAATTTATCCTGTAATTAAATATTTTTCTCTGATTGAAGTGGGCTATTGCAGGACGATGGTGTCCTCATCCACAGTGCACGAAGGCTCACGGAATGGTTTGAGTATGAAAATGATGTCATTTATATGCTATCGCCTTCACAGTCACCAGATCTTGACTCAACTGGACACTTTTGGAGGAATTTTAAGTTGACGTGTCAGACCATCCTCTATCGTCAAAACACTACAAGAGGGAGTACCTTTGGGAAGAACGGTGTCCATCGGCGCAGTAGAGAAACAGAGACGTGTAGAATCTGTGAATCCAGTGACTCGTAGTGGCCCTGTGTTGACCATTTGTTCCATGCCGGAGAAACGTGGAAACCTGGTTGGGTGGGTTCCTGTCTTTACAGAAACAAAATGATGAATGAAAAGTTGTTGATAATTAAACCTTGCCATTAAACTTAACATAAAACTATTTGTTCTGAATTGGCGTGCAAGAGCGTGGTCAAAAAAGGTGTGTTTCCCAGCTCCCTGTTCCCATCGCCACAGCCCCCCCCGCAACAAGGTTAACCTACGTCACATATACCTTTATCCTATTACACTTAACCTATGATATCAGAGCAAACACATCGTTAAATACAACAAAACGTAATATAATACTAAATAATAAATCGTAATTGTTCATTGTCATACCAAAAAACCCTCGATTTCAATTTTGCAAATAAAATAACAGATATGGCTATAACAGGCCCAGTAACCTTACTAAATCACTTTGCTGTTTTTTCTTTTCATTTGTCCACCCGTCTGTGAGTCTGTATGCTGTGTGTGCTGTACTCGTGGTTGTGCATCGTGGAATACACGAGCAGCTCGACCGTTTAATGATATGATTGATCTTTGCTGGTGGAACAAATTGCTGTTACAACCTTTTCTTCTTTCACACCTCCTACACACACAAACAGCAATATGTAACTGTCTCAGTCCTGTTCTCGCCCGTGCGTGCGTGCGCGCGCGCGCATGCGTGTGTAAACATGCTTTAATCTAATCCAAATGAACATTGTGCTCTGACAAACAACAATCTTCATCTTAACTAGACCCCCTGTTAACCACCTCCCACACACTCCCCTCTCCTCACACAGTGGGGTTTTGCTTAGCTTCATGCCTAGGCGCGCACACGGTTGATCAATAGTGTTTCCACGGGGAGCCTGATCAATACTCGCTGGGTTTAGAGCAGCAGAAAAGGAGAGATTTACTTGAATCCATTTCCCGAGCAGCTTTAAGAGGGCACACATCTCATCGTTTTTGAATGTGTGTTCCATCTCTGCTTAAAGAAACATTTAATCCACAGGGTGTTTGTGTTGAGCGGTGTTGATATTTGCCGAGAACTTTTCTTAACCTATTCATGCTTTAAAAAAAAAAAAATTTTTCTAAGCATCCACTTATTGTTGACCTACTGATTGTCCACTTCAACTATGGGACGCAAGCCTGAAGTGGACACTTTGTACCGTTTGTCTTTTTTACAGCTACAGCAACCAATCTGCTGCTCTCTTTATGCGCGTTATCAGGTGAGGAGGGAAGGCTGTGCATTTCGATTACAACAACTCGGCTTACGAATTTTAATGAGATCAACCTTCAGCCTTCAGATAAACGAACGAGAGCTGAAGTTCTTCCAGTTTAGTGAAGATAACGGTTTATGCAAAGTCTTAATTAAAAGTTTATCAGATTGCAGCTCCAGCTGTGACGCTGGCCTTTGTACGCTCAGGATGTGCCAGGGAAAAAGACAAATATCGGATCTTCTGTGGCTAGTGAGATCTGAGAGGCCACACGTTTAATGTGGATTTTGGGTGATATGTGATTTTAAATATGAGCAGTAATCAATTCTTGTTTTGTTTGCTGCTATGAACGACGTACGTAAAGATCAAGTGAGCCATGACGACTTGCTGCCTGCCGGTGAGGTGAATAGTTTGCGTGCAAATGTAGCAAGAAGACTCGCGCGCACACACACACAAAAAAAAGATCCCAATAAGAGGTTAAAAGACTGGCGCCTCCACCCCACCCACACCCCACTCATCATCCACCTGCCTTACTCCTGTTCATTTCTACTTTCCCATTACACCATTCTTCAAGGAAAGCAATCTTTTTAAACAGTATCACAGTTTGCAAATTTATTTTGCATTGATCTTTGCAGTGCACACGCATTTCTTTCGTACTTTACTTTTATCACTTTTTGTTGGAGGCTATTTCCAAGACTGGAGATGATGAAATTTGCTCTCTGGCTGCCCTGTGGGCCTAATGGGAGTGCAGCGTCTTAGTTTTCGGCACCTCCTGGATATTATAGACTATTGAACTGGCACTGGGCCTGATAGCATCTTGTATTAAAATTTCCACGTGTAGTTAATATCTCTAGGTTCGTTTTATAATGAAATACAAGTGTAATTTATTACAGGTTTTTTTATTTTTTAAATTTTTTTTCACTCTTAAGAGACAGTCCAGAGTAAAATATGCTGGAGACACTCTTCTGACTTGACAATAAGGATTGCCTAGCCATGATCGTGCTGCCCTACTGAGTCACAATAGCAGGCCATGGGTAGCTGAACACTGCATCTGACCTTTGCAAAAAGCAAATTAGATATGAGCTGAGGAGCTCATATAGCTGCAAGGTTAAGAGCTTTGTCTAGCTCAAGTGTCACCTGTACGCTCATAGTAGAAGAAGGGATGTTTCAAATTTGCGGCGTTTCATATATCCGTTCGGTTGTGATCTAAAAATCGATAAGCAGACATTATAGTATGATGCTAGACTCCTCCAGATTGGACAGTGATGTCTGATTTAGTTTCTTGCTGACATGCCCCTAATTGTTTATATTCCATACTGCTTGTGTCAGATTGTGGAATTCCGGATGGCTGCAATCGACACCAGTGATGAAGTGCTAATCCAAAAGAATGGCCGAATGTGCAGGAGACTGAGAGCTTAGTGGATAATAATGCTTTGGAATGAAATAAAGGTGGGAGAGGAAAGATGGGTAAGGGAGGGTTGCAGGATACAACAGCAGTGATTGTGAGAGAAATGGACAGATGCAGAGATGAGCCTAGCTTCTTGATTGAACTCGTGCCAGTATATCTAATGCTTCCGCGCAAGTGACGAGATCTTGCACAGTTGTGTATCGTGTGTGCCTGCACAATTGAGATTTCACTCCTGTTGTCCTCAAACTGTGGTTATGCATCCTAGAGATGAAGGCCACGGTCGGCTTTCTTGCCCTGAATTTTCTTCCCTCTCTGTTCTTCTCTCTGCTGTGGGTTTTTCTTGACTGTCAAAAGAATTAGATACAGCTGCTATGAAAAAACATTGCACTCTGGCAGCCCAGAGTTTTTCATAAAAGCCTCCAGACTTGCTTTCTAGGTAGTAATAAAAGCAGTGTATGAGAACTGCATTGCTCAATGCATTGTCCAGGTAGGTACGAAAATGGATCAGTTGCACAATTTGTAAAGAAATGCAGTTTCGTAAGACTGTACACAATACAGTTTCCGGATGTAACCTGCGTGCAGTATAGTTTGAAAATGTACTGCTTTTTTTTTTTTCTTTTTTTTTTTTTCCTGGACAAAACACTCCAGGTATTGTAGTTGTATGTGTATTTAAAAGCATATTTTACACTAACCAGCCAGGAGATTCAGTTTACATCAAACATTAGGGCAGTGGAGGCTGAATGGTTAAGACTAGGTTACTGATCAGAAGGTCAAGGATTCAAGCTCCAGCACCGCCATACTGCCAATGTTGGGCCCTTGAGCAAGGCCTTTAACCCTCTCTGTATCATGGCTGACCCTGCACTCTGATCCCATCTTCCTGGCAAGCTGGGATATATGGGGGGAAAACGTTTGTGATAAATTTATATATGTGACAAATAAAGGTTTCTTCTTCTCTTCTTCTAAACATCAGAATGGGGAAAACTGTGAACTCTGACTGTGCCAGTCATGCTGATGAGTATTTCATAAACCGCTCTGTTTGCTCTGCCAATCTGAAGTTTGCACAGAATGTTCAGAGATCCTGCTCCATTAATGCCTCGTTGATGAGAGGTCAAAGATGAATGGCCAGAATCTTGAGGTGGATGGGCTACAACATCAGAAGACCGCATCGGGTTCCACTCATGTTAACCAAGAACGGGGATCTGATGTTACAATGTGCACAGCTTCACTGAAGGGGTATAGAAAAACATCGGTTGGTCTTTTTCCAATCTTCACCTGTGCAGTTTCTGAGTTTATGCCCACTGTTAAAAAAAAAAAAAAAATAAAAATCTGCCGTATGAAGCCATTAGATTGATGTCTGCTGAATTTTGTTACCTGTTGAAGTGTGCACAAGAACAAAATCAAAAGGTGCCTTGTTCAGTCCATGCTGTATTACTGCAGTCTGGATCAGATAATGCGTTGTTTATCTAAAAGTCTGTTCATTCTAAATTCTCACATTAATGCGCTAGTTGGAATATTTAAGTATTTTTTGATGCAATATGTTGTCATAATTAAAAAGAAAGAAAGAAAAAAAAGAAACCAAACATTTTTATACATGCTGTTATCATGTGTTACTGGCACAGTGCAGAGGACTCCTTAAATATTCATTGAGCGCTGCTTATAGACTGTAGTAGCTGCAGTTAAGGGCTCATTAAAGGAGAAGCAGACTGAAGGAAGCAGTGCTGTAAGTACCTGAGATGATGAGGGGCCGCACACTCCTTGGTCTGGCTCGGGTTTTGATCGCTCAGAAGCCGGACGAGGGAACGTAATGAATGATAAGTACATTAAATAATAACCGTGCCCCATTTTCCCCACGTTCAGCATTTTCGGTGCCTAGAGAAGAGTACAGTTGCCAGAGATCATTAAAACTTGGCTGTGTTATCTGTAGCCTGGGAAGTAGTAGCAAAGAGTTTAATTGAGCATGTTTTTGTTACGATTATGTAATTAAGAGTTTTTGCTACAACAAACATGGTGCAGGCTGAACGTATTTTCTGTCCAGGATGTTACGTGATACAGCGCCACATGACACTTAAAGTAAATAAATAAATATAAGAAATAAATATTTTATGTTGTTCTCTGGGTGTTTATTAATTCATTACTTTTTATTACACTTACATTGATGGGTTTTTTTTTTTTTTAAAGTCATGTGGGTTTTTGTTTTGCTTGTATATGTTGTGTTTTGTGTTCATCTTGCTTCTTATGCATTAGTTTGACCTTTCTTTTTGTGCTGTTCACTCTTCGTATACCTGGGCCACACTAGAGGATAGCGAGAGGTCTATTCACTCCTAATGACTGCCAAAGGTGTCGTGATTTTAGGCTAGAATTTACTGATTATCTTCCCAGATTATCTTTTGTTGAGAGGTAAGCACACACAATCCAATTGTAGCCCCTCCCATATACACAGTCCAGTTCTTGAAACCTGTACTAAATACTATTAGTAAATACTAAACCTGTTAAATATTTACTGGATACTTAGTATCATGTTCCTCTAGTTTACCCAGTCATGTTGGATGCTTACTTTGAAGGTTTGGATGGCTTCATTGACTCGTTGGCCGAAACCTCACCACACTCGACACACTGTGGATTTTCCACTATAACAGTAAAACCGTACTCAGTATAGTATGTGTTGTACTTGCGAACGCATTTTGCTGCCTTCGAAATAGGAGTTTCTGAATCGACTGCATGCTTTCTTTGGGGGGGGACTGATGCATTTTTCCAGATGTTTTGAATTGATGATGAATTGTGTTCTATAAAGCATGGTACATGGAGCTAGCACATACGTACGAGCAAAGCTAAATAAAGAGAACTTGATTGAGGTCTATGATTGGACAGCTAATAAGTGACATCAGCGGTTACGTTTGACCGTTTATATTAACACGATTTGATGATGGGGGTCACTGTTTGTGTAAACATTGCAAATATACAGTTCTAATTGGTCATTTGTACTCAGGACAGAAAAGATCTTGTGACCCAGCAGGCAATGATCCGTAACCCAAAAATGGTAGAGAAGCGCTGCTGCAATGTGCCGGTTTTCTTATCAAGCCCGACATCATTTGTGTGCTGGCTTGGGAGATTTTGATGCTCTCTACTATGTAGTTCAGAAAACTCCAGGATTTCCTGTACGCGAAAATTTCTCCTTTTGCATGTATCTCAACCGCAAGTAAAATTATCGCAGCCTGGTTATCCGCATAAGTGAAACGGGAGTAAATCGCATTAAAAGATTCCGAGCATTTACAGATTCCAGTCCCACAGTGGTGCAGGTGCATGGAGGACAGTTTGACAGCTGGTATCTGATTACAAACTAAACTGATTAGGCTTATTTCCATTTTGGCATGGCACATTGCCTTCCAACAACAAAGCCTGACATTCACTGAGTGAGGAAATCAAACTTGGCCAGCAAGGATTTAGACAACTTTAGACATGAAGATAGCCTGAGCACGATTAAAAAGCGAACGAAAAACCTTTCCACTTAGTTCCGGTGAAATATTTTTACGGTTTCTTAAACTAAAGGGGAAACATGAGCGTGCCGTTTTCAGAAATCAGCCAACCGGCTCAGCCGACAGATTTTCCCAGACCACCACACATTTTTGATAGCTGAGCTGATCTGTTGTCCGCCATGTGTGTTTTGATATGAGGTCATGATTGTTGTTTGTTGAAATTCTGCTCCCAGATCGGAAGTGTGCGGTGTGTGATTCTAGGCAGTCCTGTAGTGTGAGGGGGTTTGATGACAGAGTGATCGAAAAAATCTTATATATGGTCTTGTATTTTCAAATTAAGATTGTATGAAGGGATTTGGCATTTAGTGGTGTATGCACGTATTCAGACATATTTTAGTAGAAAGATGCTGTTTGTAATTCTCTTACTCGTGGTTAATATCCCCTACTTGCCTGATTCTCACTGTGACACATCACAAGAGCTGTTACAGTTCAGACCACTATCCATTAACAGGACTGTGTTTGCTTTGTTAGCCAGATATAGGCAACTGAAATGGGTGTCAAGTGCCCTAGTGAGGTTGACCTCATTCTGCTTTGATGTGATACAAGTGGCCCTCAGTGTAGTGTCTGAGCACCAGTGAGCCCCTCTCTCTCTCTCTCTCTCTCTCTCTCTCTCTCTCTCTCTCTTTCTCTTTCTCTCTCTCTCTCTCTCTCTCTCTCTCTCTCTCTCTCTCTCTCTCTCTCTCTCTCTCTGTCTCTGTCTCTGTCTCTGGGTGATCGTGTTTGCATAGCGATGCTGACCCAAATGGAATTACTGTGCCATCAAAGGGAAGTGTTCATGAATTAGGAATGACCTTGATATGAGAGGCCCATGAGACACAACACAGAGTTCAACTCATTTCACACCCATTCACTCAACAGTCTTGGAAAAACCACATCGCAAGCGCCGGAGAGGTGGAACGAGATGACTCGGGAAGCACAGAGAATCGATAGGTTGGACAAATAGAGAAGAAAGTAGAGCTAAAGCAGCACTAGTAATTCATGGGGCCTTTTTATGATTGTGTGTCTTATGAAGGTGTTCGTGTTTCTCTGTCCAGGTGAGGTTATTTCCTTTTATCTGAACCACAAAATTTTGCTGCTGATGAATGCGCCGTCTAAAAGCATTAGTGTTTTTTTTTTTTTTTTTTTTTTTTTTAATCTGCGTTGCGCGAGTTCCTATCTTGTCACCGCAAAATAGAAAAGAAGTCGAGCTCCTGGCTTCATGCATAATTCAAGCAAAGCTAACCACTTCGCTGCTACACGTTTCAATCACGGTGCTGAATGAGGGCTATTCCCCTGCTTATAAAGGCCAGTTGTACCTCACGTCGCAGTCCTGGCTCTGCTCCTACATGTGAAAATGAAAAGGTCGCCAAAAGGCTTAATACAGAACCGTCTAACTCTCGTTAAGCTTTTCAGTGCTATAGAAAGATTAAAAGTGGCAGTTTCAGCATTTTGGTAATTAATGCTTTCAGAGTCTGATGAATTCTCTCTGTGTGCAATTTGAGGGTGGTGTCAGAATTAGCTTAGCGTAATTAATGAAAGGCTACGAGCGCAGCTAGCGCTACCAGGGGGAAACTGTTGTCTCTATAACAAATGTTTTTATTTCTTTAATAAACTTGCAGATGTTGGCTAATAATAGAATTCTTTTTTTCTGGTTTCAAAGTTCATCTATGGACCATGCTGCGATGCAACAGAAAAGAAACATGACGATGATCAGTCATGAATAATAAGCACTTTAGTGTGCAAATGAGCTTAAAATGACTCAAATTACTTTGCTTTCAGAGCACCTAGCTAAATAAACCCACACACTTACTCTCAGTATGTGCCAAAGCTCCAGCCAGGTATTCTGGTTAAATAAAGGTATCTGTATATCTTAGGTGAATGTTTGAGAAGATTTATAAGGTATAACAGGAATTGTAATTACGCTGTTTGTTGCCAGTATAACACTGATATTTTTAATCATTAATAATAGTAATAACTTTCATTTTTAGTTTTTTTTTTTTTTTTTTGCGGGGTGGTTATAGCGTGCTGTTAAATACAATTTCTAACTTGGTTTCATTTGTCTACCAATAATTCCAATAATGTCAGAACCATCAGCTGTTCATCAGAGAGCTTCTTTCATACGCCCTTTCTTTTCATCACTCTCTCAAACCACATTTTCATTGTGTAGGTGTGGGTATGTGATGAAGCCGACAAAGTACGATTTATTATTCTCTTTTATTGTGCCAATAAAGCTTATGCCACATGCTGAAGTTTTGATTCAGATGTGACAAAGGCTAAAAAAAAAAAAACACACACACACAAGCTGGAAACATATAGCTCTTGTGGTATTTTTCTTCCTCTTCATTCGTTCTTATACAAAGGCAGAAAATGTGCAACTGTCCATTCCGGTCTCCTTTTGTGTGTGTGTGTGTGTGTGTGTGTGTGTGTGTGTGTGTGTGTGTGTGTGTGTGTGTGTGTGTGTGTGTGTGTGTAATGGTTTTAAGAGGCTTTGATCCATCATCTGCTGCTGCACTCATCGATCAGCAGTTCAGCCTGGATTAGAGTTTTACTTCTCACCTAGAAACGGCCCTCACAGCCAATCACAGAGAAGAGCCTCCTTTAGCCAGTCACAAATCAGAGAGTACTAAAAGTGCCTCGGACATTGAGCAGAATTTATATGCTTATACTTTTCAGGAGTGTGTGTGTGTGTTTGTGTACACAGTGAATATAAAAAGTCCACTGTTTAATTTTCCACAGGTTCTGGCATGGTTTATCTTGTGTTTATTCTTTTACATGGACCAAATCCTGCCATTTTAAGAGGTGTGTCGACTTTTTAAATCCACTGTATACAGTGAATCTCGAGAGGCATTTCTTTCTTTCATCTTGAACCAGACACTATTGATCATCCACTATACAGTTGACCTTTTAAAGTGCAAAAAGCTATGTAGTATTTTGAAAAAACCTTCAACATACTAAACGACTTCTGAAGTTTGCTCAACTCTCCTTTGTAACCTCTCCTTTTCTGTCTTTTGCAGAAGAGAGAGGACATTCAGATAGACTCCAGAGCCAGCCCTAAGAAGAGTGCTGAACCTGCCATCGACCTTCTAGGCCTGGGTAAGACCCAAGTAATCAATCCCCTCCTCATCCTCCACCATCTTCCTCCGCCATGTCTGAGTGAAGCTGCTCTGTTCGTGCACCACCGAGCCGCATAGCTGCCTGCGCTGGTTAGGATCCGGCTGCAGGAATAGAGCTGAGGTTATGGTAGGGTTGATGGATGAGGGGGAAAATGTTTTTTTTTTTTTTTTTTTAAAGTCATCTTACGCAGAAAAGAGAATACATTTCCAGAGTGCACATCTTAAACAGACTTGTCGGATAGCCTACTTGTACTTGCAGGTTGACTCTGTTTATGCTGAAATGTACTGCAGTAGGCAATTTTTTCCCGCTTTTGGATTCTTTTTTTTTTTTTTTTTTTTTTTTTTAGTAGATTTGGATTCTTTTTTTTTTGTTTGTTTAGTGTGTGCCAAGAAAGAGAAAATTAAAAGCTATTTTCTTGTTTTCCTGTTTTCATTTCGAAATGGAAAAGGAATGAACACAACGTCCACAGACTGATCAGTGTTACTTTAGTAACAATGGAGTTGGTCAGTATTCTCAGAGAAGCGTATTGTGATAGAATTTACTGTTCCAGTGGGGGAATTTACTATTTTTTTTCTTCTGCAGCTGGGTTATCATGATATTGATCCCATCTCAGCTCAGCTCATCACCCAGCCCTAGATTATGGATAATAGTCCTGTTTGCTGCTTTCTGGCTCTTTGTGGTGGTTAGATGAGACCGAAAGAAGCCAGCTGACCAAATCATCCCTGCATTGATCAGAGAAGTGGCGCGAGACCCTCCGGATGACCAAAGCTAACAGACACTCCATTATGTTCTCGACAATGAAAACTATAGAGCCCTAACAAAACATTGCACTAGTGTCTGTATTTTTCATTTCCACCCCCACCCCCTTCTCTCTCTGTGTGTGTGTGTGTGTGTGTGTGTGTGTGTGTGTGTGGCTGTGGCTGTGGCTCATATGGTAGTGAAGAGGGAAAAGGAAATGATAGAAATGAGGGGTTGGAAGAGGAAAACAAGATGGATTAGTTGGTGTGCGCCCATGCCACTGGGGGCACAGTGTGTGTTTGTGTATGGGAGAATTTATGGCATGCTCCAGGGCTGAGGGAGCTGATGATGAGCCATGAGTGATGATGGAATCGTGTCTTGCCTTTGTGTGTTTCCTCTCTCCCCTCAGCAGCACGAAGCAGCACAGTGGGTTATAAAAACAGAGAGAAAATTTACATCACATGCTACCTTTCCACCCCGTAGATCTCTTCTTCATGTTCCAGTACATGCTCTTTCTCTCCAGAGTCCCCAAGCATATTTGGGTGTCCTTATAAGGGAAAGAAACGGTCATTAATACAGATATTGTTCTCCAGTGGCTGTTGTGTGTGAAGCACGGATACCAGCTAGGACTTGAATGAAAAGACAAAGTGTGAATATCCCAGTAGAGTGAGCCTCTAGCAGCTGTGTTTCCCACCCCTGGCACAGTTGCTGGTTGAGTGTGATATGATTTCTTCCCTTTTTTGGATGTTGTCAATAAGCAGCATGGAGACGCAGGAACCGAAAGAAACTCCTTTGTTTAAACGGTCAACACCAGAATTTTTGGTACTCTTCATGGACACACACAAAAATGAATAACAAGCAGAATTCATTCATCTTCTGTAACTGCTTTATCTGAGTAAAGGTCTCTGCAGTTTAAATCACTAATTTCTTTATATTTTGGAAAGTAGAACCAAATACATTCGTAAGAAAAAATTGCAGGTAAGAAAATATTGTAGGTATAAATAACTACAGGAGATGTATTGGTCAGAATCTGTTTTGTGGGGATCTGCACCCGCACAATTAGAATTTGGAGATGCCTCAGCTAGCAAGAATAAACAGCACTAAAACTCCTGTGGTAATGTCTAACAAGGTTGGAGACCCTTGCACTCCTCCAGTTAGAACATTGCAGGCTTCTTTATACTGTTAGGTTTGTGTATGTGGACTGCTCTCTTCAATTCGGATCATGATAGGGTTCAAATCTGGAACCTGAGATGGCCATTTCAAAACACTGATTTTGTGTTTCAGCATTTCATTGTTGATTTGAAGTTATCATCTTGACAAAGTCCATCTATAGCTAATCTAAACTTCTGGGGTAATTTTACATTGAAATATCCTGATGCTTAGCGGAATCATATTGTGCGAGCCACCTGCTACAAAACAGCTGCAAAGCATCAGTGATGCACCACCATATTTTACAGAGAATCATATGTTTTTCCCCTGTGCGTTCTCCATTTATTTATTTTATTGTTTTTACCAAACATACCAATGATGTGCATGACCAAAAAAAAAAATGGTTTCAATTTGGTCTCATGTGACCACAGCATGATTCTTGCCATAGATGATTTTAAAACTTGACAATACCGTTAAGTAACTGAACCGTAAAATTCAGAAACTGTGATTGACGACGTCTCCACCTCCTTCATCAACTTCCTGCAGCTAATTTTTTTTTTTTTTCTCGTAGTTGATCGAGTCAACATGTGGATGTTTGTGTGTAATGTTTATTTTATTTGCCAGTTCTTTTTAAAGAATGTTAATAATTCTGGAGTTGACTGTCTGCCAAGACAACACAATCTACTGCTTTAATGACACTTATATAACGCACTTGAGAGAGCCTAACTATTCCAGTTTCAAGTTGAAATATGTGGATTTTTAAAAATGGACAATGGCAAAAGGCATACTGTGTGCTTGATGCCCTTAGGCAGGACATGAAGCCATGACTCTGACATTCACAGTGACCGTGAGACCTTAAACCAGCTTGCACCGGGGAGTTAGAGGTCAGACAGCCTGAACCCACTGCCCTTTGAGACAGTCAGCCTTGACCTGTCATTTCCCCTTCTCTGGAACACCTTCGATTCTTGCTTTCTCTCTCTCTCTCTCTCATTCTTTCTTTCTTTCTCATTCTGTTCTTTCTCATTCTTCGTTTCAGATGCCCCTGCAGTCAACACATCCAGCAGTGGTGCGGGATCTGGAAGTGCAGCTTCAATAAGTGATGATTTGGATATTTTTGGACCAATGGTGTCCAACCCTTTGCCATCAAGCACCAACACAAACCAGGTATGCTGTGACCTTTTCTTGACCCCACTTCTTTTACCCACCCAATCCTGTTGTCCTATGTTCAGAAGGCTATAAAAGTATTTTTCACATCGAATCATTATTCCTATTTCTGTACTTGTATAAAACTTGGCTCAGACTGGCGGTGAATTATATTTAAGAAGAAGAACCTCCTGAAGTCAAGCATAAATCTGTACATAAGAGTCTGATACAGTAACTGCAAAGCTTTTGGCACCAAGATCTCTTTTAATTGCATTACCACAAATACTGAACCTATTAATTTATGTTCCAGTATTGAGTTGATAGTGTTATAATTTTTTTAATATAAAAAAAAAATATTGGGATTGTTTTCTTTTATTAGACAATCAGCAGAGTAGCCAATAGTAATAATAATAAACAGTACATTTCATTTTCATACATTTCATACACAATATATTTTAATCCATTAGATTAGTAGTATTTCTTGTTGGTTGGAAGCTCATTTGACTCAAGGTAACTTAAAGCTGTTGAGTTTTATCTTGAATTGCTTTAGAGTTTTGTTATAATGTTGCCATTTTTCAAGCTGTCTCTATTTATATCCAAAATTGTTGGTGAGGGGTTTTTTTGTTTGTTTGTTTTGCTTTGGGTTTTTTTCCACTTGTGTGGTTTCCATACAGTAGTAAAAAGCAGTAAATGTATTGGTGTGGTTACACACCAGCTACCTGTATACACATGTATACAGATATTCGAGTATACATGTGTCGAATAGCTCAATATTGTAATATGCAGATTGTGATATTTTGAAGAATCAGTTAATGACCAGATAGTTGGTGTGCAGTCAGTGTATTGTTGGTAATTCATGGTTAAAGCGGTGTAAAGCTATGGTTATAATAGTTACATATGGTATAATGTTTCCTACAATAAAGGGAAGATTTTGCATTTGAACTGGTGACGAACAACGCTTTCCTACTTTTTGACAGTGACATTTACTGATCTCTATGCAAGCTCTGAGGTTCTTCTCAGTCGGTTAGTATGGGTCATAGATGGCACTTGTTCTATACCAAAGAGAGTAGAAGCAGTCTATATCCCTTTTCTATTGTTTTAAAACCACTTTGAAAGGGAGACAAATAAATGGTCAAATTAGGTTGTTTTAATCCCATCCCCCCCGAAACACAATAGTTACATTTACCTTTCTGGTCACAGCTGACAGGATTGATTTGTAAGGTCTTCCAGACATAAGGATGCTCAGCAACTAACATAAAAGAATTAGCATTGAGCTTGCCCTTCCAGAGAGATGGGAAAAGAGACTATTAGAAAAGACTGATGTTTTCGTCTGTTCTCCTTTACCAATGGGATGCTGCCTTAATAATGCATTAATGCTGGCTGGCCTGGACGTCGGCCTGGATCTATAGGGTCTTTTTATGGTTGACATCAAAGGATTACCACCAACCAGGGCTTACTGAGCATCGTCTGCTGTCGATTCACATCTGTGAAAAGTTGCACTTGAACACACTGCCAAGTATACAGCTGATGGGTGCATACCTTCTCTTCCTGCACGAGAGGAAATAACTCGAAATACCAGGAGGTGGCAGTAAATCGAAAAAGAAGAATCCTGAACTGGACACAATTAACCCGTCTTATAATGGCTGCTTTCCGCATGTTTATGCGCCATGTCGCAAAGCACAAGTCTCTCAAACTGGTTCCATGAACATGACAATGAATGTACTCTGTGTACTGTACATTGGCATTGTTCTCATCACTTAGAAATCACTCACTGTTGCTGAGGGTGGTCCCACACAGACAGCCCAAAGATCAGTGGGATTACTGAGGATGGTATGACTTAAAAACCGTGAAGATGGCTTTGAAGTACAACTGATGTGAACAGTTTTACTATGATAGCTTTAGGACTGCAATTACCATGAACAGTTCTGCACACAAGTCTCCTGGTTATGAATTTCCTGGTTACACATTTGCTCTCTTTTGACCATGTAGTACACAGTTATAGAAAGGAATTATTTATAATCACACTATCCGATATCACCCAGATGAGGATGGGTTCCTTTTTCAGTCTGGTTCCTCTCAAAGTTTCTTCCTCATATCGTCTCAGGGAGTTTTTCCTTGCCACCATCGCCTCTGGCTTGCTCATTAGGGATAAACATTTCTGTGAAGCTGCTTTGTGGTAATGTCCATTGTTAAAAGTGCTACACAAATAAAGTGAATTGAATTGAGTTGGTAGAATGGCAGCATGAATGAGCAGGTGACAAATCTGTAGCAATTATGTGATGCAATCATGTCAAAATGGAAAAGGAGCATTTCCAACACCTTGTAGAATCCATGCCAGAAACAATTGGGTCCTATCCATTATTGGTATGATGTTCCTAATAAAAAAGTATATTCCACTTCTATTGTCCTTCATAGTATGCCACCTACCAATATCAATTCCTGCAGTAGATTACCATTTTGACATATTTATTATGATTTGTAGTGCACCTAAACAAACTACTTTAGATACCATTTTCACAGCAGTGAAGGAATTTCACCAGATTTTAGAATCTCAAAAGCCGTTTCATTGGGAAAATATTACTATTTTCACCATAGGAGATAAAAAAAACAATGGCGTTCTGTTTGTTCCCGCTTGAGCATTGCTTGCTTAATTTCCTTCTATTGCACTGACTTGCTGGGAATAAATCTCCCACTGGCCTGTGATGGAAGTTAAACATGATTGGCCGGTTTGCACAAGGGTGTGGGGGTCCCCAAGAATATTGCAGGTGAAGGTCAGCCACCAATACTTGATTATGTATGACAGACAATAGTCTTGCTCTTGTGGTTGCAGAACCTATAGGCTGCTCCACAAATATATGTCCTTGCAGTGCAGTGTATCTCCTAGGCTGTGGTCCTGGAATATAAAGGATGCTTTCTATTTGCACACTTGCGCCTGGCTTGGACACAAGGGATTCTAGCATAAAGAGTCATTTGTTTTTGATCGGTGAAGATTGGTGCACTGCTGGGACTCTCCTCTTCTCCCTTCCCTGTCCACACCTAGGGGAGCGAGAGAAACAGAGAAAGCAAGCTTGAGGTCTCGCAGGTCCTCAGGCCAGGCACTGACAGAGGTAACGGAAAGCAGGCCAACATATCTACCAAAAACTTCTCCCACATAATCCAGTGTTTTATTAAGAAGTTTAGAAACAGGCACACCAGCATCCTCAACTGCAAGAGCTCATTCAATATGTACACACAACACAACACACATCCATTAGACATAACTCAAACTACTGCCTCTGAATACCCAAGAGAAGGAATTAAGATTGTCTCAAATGGGATATGTAACTGGAATGTTAAAGATAAAACATTCGTCAATGCAAGTAGTGGTATGCAAATGCATGTTAGTGTATGCAGCGGTGCGAGTTAAAACAATATACTCTCCTTTGTTACATTCGTCTTTGTTCTTTGACAACGTGCTGAGCTTCATTGAGAGTCTGCTCTGGGATCCTGGCAGATTTGTTCTTTCTCACCTTGTTTGTCATTTGTTCAAAATGCGCCTGTGTGAAGGATGCGTTAGCTTGACACAAGCTGTTATGATGGATTTGTCATTTTGGATACCATAAGTGATGTCCGTTGCAACAATTGACCCAGCTTGAGTGAAATCGGATGGGATGTAGAGGAGAGAACACACGGAGTGAACACGGAGGAGAGAAGTGAAAGAGCAGGAATGAGAGAACGAGCCTCCTTCCACCCCTCCATTGAGCCTTACTGTTCCTTGAGACCAAGCAATTGCATGGCAAAATTGTCGAACATGCGGAACAAAGCTGATTGGTTGGCTCAAGGTTTGTATCACAGCTCTCACTTCTGGCAGCTCCTCCAGCCTCAAACGAAGTGAGAGGTGGGGGAGGTGCATTAATTTGCTTCTCCTCAAGCCTTCGTAAGAGACCACCAGGGTGCCTGTTTTCCATTCCTTTAGTGTGGCTGTAGACAACTGCATGTTAATCCGGTCTCTGGCTCGCCTCCTTTCACGTCTGATTTGCCTCCTGCTCCCATTTCTCTCAGCTCTCTCAAGAGACACACACGCACATGTATGCAGCAGTTTCCTTCCTAGAGCTCTGCAATGTTGCTGTCTGATTGCACCGTTTTGTTTATACCTCTTAACATTAAAGCATCAAATGATTGTTTTTCCCAGCTTTATTAAAAATCCTAACCAATTCTGCTTTGGTTCATCTATCTAAATGAAAAACAATTGTGTTAGTCAAGTTAGCTCTGTAGTATTTTAATGACAGTCAAGTCTCTTCTCATCGCTGCATATGTTATGATGTATGAGGAGTATTCTTAATCTTTTAGGATTTTTCACAGTTATTAGTCTGTTTGCCTAGTCTGAGTGGATCAGGAACATCTGGGAAGAGGAATTGATGGAAAGTCTTTAATTCATTGGTCGAAATATGTCGATGGAAAATGGATATAAACCTTTTGCGTGTAAAGTGTGTATTAAAATCATGGAAAACATGCATGCACTGACAGCATGGAGCTGGTGCTGAATAATAAATGGATACGTAAATGATTTTAAAACATTTATTTTGTGAACCGTATATAGCATTGCTGTTGTTTTTCAACCCATATATCCAGAATGCAGCGTACCATCGCCCTCAAATTAGTTAATTCAGCTCTCATTTTATAAAAAACAAAAAATACTAGCCTCTACCTGGAATACACAGCATGTTTAGTGAAATTCATTAGATATTCAGTAGAATTTTGTTTAAATGATGTTCTCACTGCAGTCGAATCTCACCATTTTGCTTTGAAGCAGACTGAGATCGCTTCTCGCAAGAGGTCTCTGATGGAGCTTTTAACGGTGACAAGGTTTTTTTTTTTCTTTCAGTAATGTGGGCTCAGCACAGTCACTCTTCTGCTCCTGTGCATTAGTTATAGTGTGAAGGTTAAGAAAACAGACAGGATATATAGGGCGCTGATATTGCTTACCAGCAGCCTGCATCATTCTACGCTGTACTCAGCATTACAACCGAGAGACGTAGCTATTCTCTTAAAGAGCTCAGCCATCCAGCCTACTCAACCCCTTTGTTATATTGGCATTTATTGATTTGACGGACATCTTTATAAAAACGACTTGCAAATGGGACAGGATACAATTCAGATGGGCATATGAAACACATTAAATATGTTTGCTGATGTACACTCACCGTCTATTTTATGTACACATGCACATTCGTGCAGTTATCTAATCAGACAATCGTGTGGCAGCAGCACAATGCGTAAAATCATGCAGATACAGGTCAGGAGTTTCAGTTCATGTTCATATCAAACATCAGAATGAGGAAAAATTGTGATCACTGTGACTTTAATCATTCTGTATAAACTCTAAAGATTGTTGTGTGTGAAAATCCCAGGAGATCAGCAGTTTCTGAAATACTCAGACTGGCCCATCTGGTACCAACAACCATGCCACAATCAAAGTCACACAGATCACACTTTTTCTTCATTCTGATGTTTGATGTGAACATTAACTGAAGCGCTTGACCTGTCTCTGCATGATTTTATGCATTGCACTGCTGCTCCATGCTTAATTGATTAGATAACTGCATGAATGTATTTGTTATTCTGGAGCTAATTTGTTGGGCAGTACTGTTTGTTATTCCTGTGAGAAGTTAGTGGTTGTATAAGGTGCCATCACGGGGGGACACAGTTAATGTTGTGTTCATGGCCAAATGGGAACTAGGAAGTTTACATTTCTTGCAGGAAAGATCCATTGCAATGGCTTTCCAAGTCGTAATTCCTACTCGCAGAGTCAGCTTTGATTAACTTCTCCGAGTTGTGATCCCATGCCGTCACTTGAACATGGTGGTGCTTGTAGTATAAAGTGAGAACAATACGCAGTCCATTCAGCAGTCGGTTTCTGTTTATATTTGAAGTCACTAAGTACTGGATGGCACGTTGAATGTTTTCATTTAAATGTTGATTCGCTTTCTGTGAGATGTTTTGATCAAACTGCTCTTTCATGTCATTTTTGGTGCTCTTTACAGCAAATTCTCACATCCACTTTAAAAGCAAATTAAGCACTAACCAGAGAACTCTTCAATTCCTGTTTTTGTAGACCGCTTACAGCGAGCATTCGTTTCATTTATGACTTCAGACAGCCGAGTTCACGTGAACGCGCTAATGTGGGAAGTCTGAGTTCGTTTAGGAACATTCCAATTTCCCAGTTGTCGTGCTTCATTACAGCCGAGGCTTGAGATTCTACAATGACGAGCATGCTGACATCAACACCGGTATTAGCATGCAAGTTGAAAAGTTTAGAAAGCTTGAGCAGAGTTTACAGATGAGAAGGTGAGAAAACGGGACAGACCAAAGGATTAAAATGCTGCTGCAGCGGTCTCTAGAGAGAGGTGATGCAAGGTATAAATCCCTACAATCTTACTATCAGCAAGTGTGTCATGTTGAACTCTGTCAATTAAAGTAGTTTAAACTACTTTGGGAGGGGGGGAATCAGGTCAGAATGTCAATGCAAAATAAATCTTGGATTCCACTGAAGATTACATGTTAATTATAAAGGTCAAGATGCAAGGCGTTCAGGGTCTGGCACCGGTTTTCTGGCAGGTCTCACTACTCACACAACATATGGTTAATACATTATATATCCACTTAAAGCTGTGAATGTGTACAAATGAGACTCTGAACGTGCACACAGCACAGTTGGAGATTTTATATATAAGCAGGTGCATCTACATACACACAGCATTGCGTAGAGAAAGCATATGGTCTAGCTGGCACTGCTGAGCAGTGATTTCACCAGTGTGCAGTCACTAAAGTGTATTTATATTATACGTGTTTCATAAGAACTGGATGTACACACATTAACACATGCGTCCAACAAAACCACACAAGGAATGATATAGCTGTGGAAGAAAGAAATCCAACACTCAATGCTGGACTGAAATTCCAACCTTCATGCTTTGTGCTCTGTGGAGTTAAAGGTTAGGAGAAAGCGACCAGATCATGGAGGCTCATCTGTCCTGCCATGTTGCTGAAACCTGGTACGCAGTCAAGACAAAGTAGTGCTGCTTAATCCGAGGTGTATGGCAGCACGGGCACAGGACTTGTCTGACTACAGTATGTTAACAGCCCTATTTTTCGAATGTGACATTCCGTTTAAGGGATTTTTTTATGGAGATTTATTTACACCAAACACATTTTGCAGGGAAAAAAAACATGCACAGTGAGATTTTAAATCAAACGCATGTAAATACAGACTCGTGCACATTAAGACCCGCACTGCTGTACTGTAATGATGCATGTTTGTTTTTTTTCTTCACTCTCTTAATTTCTGCATTTTGTGGATGCTTGACTTTTAAATTCATTCTGCACAAGCCATGGCACTCTCTTCATACTAGCTTGTTTGTTTTGAATCATGAGAATCATGACGTTTTCTTTTTCCACTCGTTGGCCTTTCCTTCACTTTGGATGAGCTTAATCTCGGTTCATTTCTGTATTCCTTTGCTCATTCCACTCTGGTCTTCAACTTCTTACTGCTGATGAGTGGTTTGCATCTTGTGGTATAGCCTCTATATTTCTGCTCTGCCCTGGTGATGTCACACACTGTTGTTTTTGGGTTTTTCTTAACAGCTCTCACCATGTCTGTCATCAGCTTCTGCTGTTTTCCATGGTCAACGTGATGTCTGATTCTAACAACATTAAAAACGTGTTGTATTGGCCATGCCTAGTGCTCGTGCAATGGCTGTGGTGATTTTCCCTCTTTTCTTGGCTTCATAATTGCTTGCTTTTCTCTCTGGTCTTCATGTTGGTTTATCAATTTTATTTTTCATTTATTTATTTTTTTAAACAGCAAATTGAGTAGAACAACCAAGATTAGATATTCCGATCTAGTAACTGTTTAAACAATCAATCTAACAGGGCACACCTGGGCAACAAGAAATACCTGTCAGTCGCATGTTTGAATATTTTACATCACTTGAAAACGGGTGTGTTTCCACAAAAGGTGCCAAGTTGTTTGTATGAGGGGATTGTATGTCGTAGTGGGAAAAACCAATGCATGGGGTTCACTTTGCCCCCATTATTTATTACAGAGAGAAGAATGATTTTTTTTTTTTTAATTCATTGACAGTACTAGCACTTGCAGAAGCACTTTGAACTCGCATGGTCATTCTGAATTCATGAGGATAGTCCCTCTGTAGACAAGAGGACATAGCTTCCAGCCCAAAGACAAAACAAAATGTTCTAGAGTGGCGCAGTATTGCATTGGATAGCAGTGCCACCTTACAGCTCCTGGATCCCTGGTTCAATTTTGAGCTTACTCTCTGTGTGGTGCTTATGTACATATTCTCCCCATGTACATGTGAGTTTCTTCTGAGTTCTCTAGTTTCCACTCATAGAAAACTCTGCTGTTTGCTCCACTCAAATCAAGCACTTCCTACACTTACAGCCAATTTACATAGAGCGGCACAGGGATGACGTCATTTTGTAGCGCCAATGCACGGAAACGGGTTTAGCATTTTAGCGCTCGAGCTGCCAGTTTATCTGCGAGCTCCAGCGCTTGCGAGAGGGGAAATCATGACACTAGCACGATGCTACATGGCACTACAGAGGCTGTCATTAAAACTCATCACGTCAAACGGGAAAAAACTTTGCAGAAAAACTCAGGGCTCTACAGTGTGACCATTTCAGTTGCGTGCGACTGTGTATAAATATTTATTCGCACCGGTGCGAGTGACCTGTTCGGAGTTGTATAATACAATCGGAATAAAAACTACAGGAAGTCCAAAATGCATCTACACTGAGCAACAGTTACTTTCACACTGCTTTTCATCACCTCAGTCAACCGAACGAGTGTGGAAATACTGCAGAGAAGCCATTATGATGACAAGTAACACTGCACATCATCTGCTTCTCTCAACTCTCTGATCTCACAACCGCCATCTTTTATTGATCACGCACTATGTTCCTAAATTCTGTCATAATTGACAAGCTCAAGTTTTCTCATGCCTACTTGTGTGTTATATTGTGGCACATTAACGCTACCATCTCTTTAAAAAAAAAAAAAAAAAAAAAAAAAAAAAAAAAACTTCAACTGTGATCCTAAAAGAAATTGTCTTGCGTCTCTCCTTCTGTGAACACTGTTATTGCCTTTTCTGCATATACCTGAATTGTTTTAAATTAGCTGCATATTGTTATATTTGATTCATATTTTTATTTGGTTGATGGCATTTGTACTTATCCTATATTTTGGGTACAATTTTATTCATATTTTGCTTCTACGAGATGATGCACTTTAAGGACCAATCTAATTTCATGCAAAGATTCGTACATTAGCAGGAATGTAGCACAACATGGAGGTGAAAGGAGAGGTCTGTTTATTTAAATGTGAAAGTACAATAAAAATATGTTATCCCTAAAATCAATGAATAATCGTGAAAAATAATCGAGATCTCAATATTTATCAAAATAATCGGGATTATCATTTTGGCCATAATCGTGCAGCCCTATTTGCTATATACAGTATCTCACAAAAGTGAGTACACCCCTCGCATTTTTGTAAATATTTGATTATATCTTTTCATGTGACAACACTGAAGAAATGACACTTTGCTACAATGTAAAGTAGTGAGTGTACAGCTTGTGTAACAGTGTAAATTTGCTGTCCCCTCAAAGTAACTCAACACACAGCCATTAATGTCTAAACCGCTGGCAACAAAAGTGAGTACACCCCTAAGTGAAGATGTCCAAATTGGGTCCAAAGTGTCAATATTTTGTGTGGCCACCATTATTTTCCAGCACTGCCTTAAACCTCTTGGGTATGGAGTTCACCAGAGCTTCACAGGTTGCCACTGGAGCCCTCTTCCACTCCTCCATGACGACATCACAGAGTTGGTGGATGTTAGAGACCTTGTGCTCCTCCACCTTCCGTTTGAGGATGCCCCACAGATGCTCAATAGGGTTTAGTCCATCACCTTCACCCTCAGCTTCTTTAGCAAGGCGGTGGTCACCTTGGAGTTGTGTTTGGGGTTGTAATATGAAAATAATGGTGGCCACACCAAATATTGACACTTTGGGCCCAATTTGGACATTTTCACTTAGGGGTGTACTCACTTTTGTTGCCAGCGGTTTAGACATTAATGGCTGTGTGTTGAGTTATTTTGAGGGGACAGCAAATTTACACTGTTATACAAGCTGTACACTCACTACTTTACATTGTAGCAAAGAGTCATTTCTTCAGTGTTGTCACATGAAAAGATATAATCAAATATTTACAAAAATGTGAGGGGTGTATTCACTTTTGTGAGATATTGTATGTGTGTGTGTGTGTATGTGTAATATATATATATATATATATATATATATATATATATATATATATATATATATATATATATATATATATATATATATATATATATATATATATAAATAAAATATACACACACATAACATTTATTTTAGAATATTTGTGCATTATTTTTATGGGTGCACAAAAAGCACCCTATTAAACTACAGTCCTAAATTAATAATATATATTCTGGTGTGTGTGTATTGGGTTCTTTTTTGTTTTGGAGAATCAGTTGTGTAAAGTTTTATTCTGAAGTTTATATTTATAACACTCAGTTTGTGGATTTTATTTTAAATAAACCAAAAAAAGGGTACTGAAAGCTTGCCCCGCCCCCATCCAATTAATCGATTAATCCAAAATAAATAAATAAATAAATAAATAAGAATATTCGGCCAAGTAATCGATTATGAAAATATATAATATATGATGTGTGCATTACATGGCTCTGATCTTGCCCTTTTTCTTGGTTTTTCTGCCTCTTGGTGCAGATGGTCTCTCAGTAGGACTAATGCGTAATGAAAGCAGAGTTGTTTTGCTTTCTTTCCGCTACACTGCAGCTCATGTGGAAGCTGGCATTGTGGAGAACGACTGTCACCATCACTCACTGCTGTTCTTCCTGCCGGACTCTTTCACTGCAGTATGTTAAGCACTTGAATGTCATGCAGCATAGCACTGTTTTATTTATCAGGTCATTTACCATAGCCCTGCTTTTCACTGCCTGTTGGTTTTATTGCTGCCCCGTTTTTTTTTTTTGTTTTTTTTTGTTTTTTTTAAACTTGGATCTTTGGTGGTCTGGTTTTGTTCTAGTAGATCGCATTTCTCTTTGGCAGGGTTGTGCTGTAGTGCCTCTGCTGTAATGACTGTTGTCTGGAAACTGACTCACAGGCAGACGTATGAACTGGGCTGAGGGCCATTTTCTGCTACTGCAAAGTGCTGTCCACGGTTCTGTTAGAGAATGTGTTTTAAGTTGTTTGAGGCAACTTTGCTTCATCCGGACAAGAGAATGGGGCTGTTTGCAGTGTTCCAAACTGCTGTTGACATTCATCTGTTCATTCCGCTTAAAAGTCCTGCAAAATTATTAAAGTCACTGCAATTTTGGGGTTCTCTCCCTCTCTCTCGCCTGTAAATGTGTACATCTATAAATTGGTTCGATATCGTATTCCTTGATATTGCTGTTTGCTTTTTATCAACAAGATAATTCATTTACTAACAAATAAACCACTTTGATAATTCCCTGACATTTATAATGTTATATATTTTTTTTTGTTTTATATTAATTATTTTATTCCGTTTATTTGATTATCTTTTCTAAATTATGTGTTAAACGAGATTAAACATGTATGAAAGAAACAAAAACAAGTTGTAAATGCAGTAGTTAATATCAGCTCTAAGTTCATGTTGTCATCTTTGCAAAACAGAAACTTTATTGGTAATTGGGCAGTTAGCAATAAAATAAACATCCAAAGGAAAAGGTTGTTTTTTTTTTTTTTCTTCAGAAATTTTAATAGCCAGTTGAGAAAGAGTCCCCCCAGCTGTCTCTAGTCATCCACCTACCTATTAGTGTGTGTTAGGACAGAAACCCCCTGGAGGTTTAATTTTTCATCCTTCAGCTCACTATACTGTAGTGAGGCTGGTTTATACTTCTATATCAGCATATTTGTGAGCATGTCAGTTTGTCCTGTCACATTGATGTCTGCCTTCATACTCGCATGTAATGTGAGCATGTTCACTAGGGGCCAGAAAGTGAATAACTAAGTCAAGTGATATAATGATAAATATTTAGATTTTCTCCACAGAAAAAGATGAATCAAAGGCAAGTGTGAATTAAAGAGACTATATAATAAGCCTTGCTTACCATCTCTCAATTGCATGGTTTATTTCTTAAACTTTTACCTAAATGTTTGATTAACTACCCCAAAACTTTAACTAACTGAAACACTACATGCAGTATCTCACAAAAGTGAGTACACCCCTCACATTTTTGTAAATATTTGATTATATCTTAATCAACTTAATAACCTTATTTGGTTCAGATGCCACCACACACGCTTGACACCATCTGAACCAAATAAGTTTATCTTTGTCTCATCAGACCACAGGACATGGTTCCAGTAATCCATGTCCTTAGTCTGCTTGTCTTCAGCAAACTGTTTGCGTGCTTTCTTGTGCATCATCTTTAGAAGAGTCTTCCTTCTGGGACGACAGCCATGCAGACCAATTTGATGCAGTGTGCGACGTATGGTCTGAGCACTGACAGGCTGACTCCCCACCCCTTTAACCTCTGCAGCAATGATGGCAGCACTCATACGTCTATTTCCCAAAGACAACCTCTGGATATGATGCTGAGCACGTGCACTCAACTTCTTTGGTCGACCATGCCGAGGCCTGTTCTGAGTGGAACTTGTCCTGTTAAACCGCTGTATGGTCTTGGCCACCGTGCTGCAGCTCAGTGTCAGGGTCTTGGCAATCTTCTTATAGCCTAGGCCATCTTTATGTAGAGCAACAATTCTTTTTTCCAGATCCTCAGAGAGTTCTTTGCCATGAGGTGCCATGTTGAACTTCCAGTGACCAGTATGAGGGAGTGTGAGAGTGATGACACCAAATTTAACACACCTGCTCCCCATTCACACCTGAGACCTTGTAACACTAACAAGTCACATGACACCGGGCAGGGAAAATGGCTAATTGGGCCCAATTTGGACATCTTCACTTAGGGGTGTACTCACTTTTGTTGCCAGCGGTTTAGACATTAATGGCTGTGTGTTGAGTTATTTTGAGGGGACAGCAAATTTACACTGTTATACAAGCTGTACACTCACTACTTTACATTGTAGCAAAGTGTCATTTCTTCAGTGTTGTCACATTAAAAGATATAATCAAATATTTACAAAAATGTGAGGGGTGTATTCAGTTTTGTGAGATACTGTGTATAAATATGCACACGCACTGTATAGTAACCCTGCATAAATATAATGAAGTTGTGAGCTTGCATTTCATGCCCACAGTGACTAGAGGAGCTGCAGCTCGTCACTTCTCTCTCTCTCTCTCTCTCTCTCTCTCTCTCTCACATGAGAGCCCTGATCTCACTGCACATCAGCACATTTCTGACTTCTGAACAAGTTGTGATCATTAACATAAACCCCCTCTGTGTTGTGATGCAAATACACTTCAATGCAGAAGTATAAAAAACAAAAGAGGCACTTGCTCTTTCTTCACTGGAAGATATTAAGCTTGAAAATAGATAACCAGTGATCTAACGATACAGTACATGTATGGTGAAGTTTTATTGTGAATTTGGCCACATGATATCCTTTTATAGCATTTGTATAATATATATATTTTTTTATTTAATTAAGTAGAAACAGCTGATCTGATGTTACATTTTTTTTTTAACCTTTTTTCAGATTTTTAAATACTTTTTTAAAATAAATAATGCAGCTTACATATTAAAAAATAACCCATATATTTATTATTTGTAACAACTGTGATATACACTATATGGCCAAAAGTATGTGGACACCTGACTATAAGCCCCCATGTGCTTTTTGAACATCCCATTCCAGATTTGGTCCTTTTGCTGTTATTATATCCTCCACTCTTCTGGGAAGACTTACCACTAGATTTTGGAATGTGGTTGTGGGGATTTGTGCTCATTCAGCCACAAGAGCATTAGTGAGGTAAGGCACTGACTGACTGAGGGCACACAGTCGGCGTTCCCGTTCACCCCTAAGGTGTTGAGGTCAGGGCTCTGTGCAGGGCACTCGAGTTCTTCCACTCCAACTTTGGCAAGCCATGTCTTTATGGACCTCACTTTGTGCACAGGGGAATTATCATAGTGGAACATATTTGCCTCAGTTCCAGTGAAGAGAAATTGTAATGCTACAGCACACAGAGACATTGTATACAATTGTGTGCAACCAACTTTGTGGCAGGTTTTGTCAAGAACCACATACAGGTGTGATCGTCAGGTATTCACAAGCATTTGGCTATATAGTGCATCATGTATCAGAGAAATGCATTTGAGAACCATAATATGGTATTTTTATCATATCACCCACCCCAGTTGAGAACTTTTCTAAATGCTTAGCATGCCACAGATTTTCAAAAAGCATTGTGAGCAACTCTTATAATGTGGAAACAGTACCACCATAGCAAATTTTTTTTAATCATAATCGTAAATAAATCTTTGTCTACTGCATCTGTAGCATATATGAGCTTATCAGAGACAATTTCAGCATCTCTGCTGGTTCCTGACAACAGAAACAATGTTTACTCAAACTCGCTTATAGGGACAGAGAACGAGGCAGACACTAATTCTTTACGCAAAACATATTTTTGTAAAATACTTTCCTGATTCTTTTTCAGTCAGTTATGTGAAAATGAAGATTAAAATCTTTTCAGAGATACGGGTACTTTTCAGAGAGGAAAGATATTGTGCTCGTGTGTTACCGGTGCAGTTGTCTGGGTCTGACTGCACAGTAACCCAGCAAACCATTCATGAAAGTAATTAACAGGGACTTCTATTTTTATAGTATTGCTCCACTGTCGGAAAGATGCATAAAATTATGTACAACCTGCACTGGTATGAATTTCTCTCATTTCTCTTTCATTCTCAGATATAAATATAAAAGCATATTCTAAACATTTATTGATGTCACTCGTCAACATGTCCTTACGCTTCCATTATAAGTACGATTCCAGTGAACATGTTTTCTGTTCTTTCCTCAGTATAGAGAAATGTGAGTTATTGTGTGAGGTAATATCTTATAGGTTAGGAGTGGATGGAAAATAGGATGGAAAAGCACTTATTTATAGAGCATGCAGCATGGCAGTTCAAGGAGTTGTGGAGTACCAGGTTAGGGCTAATGGAAGTCCGGTTCTGTGGAGAGACGGCTTCAGGTCAGATACAGTTCATCATTCTCACACATTTCTCGGATTTAATTATTTTTTTGCATCTATGCTATTACCGCTGTTTAATAATATTCTTTAGAGCACTCGTTAAAAACACCCACTCCCAACAACAACAACCAGATGTATGAATTATGACTATACTTTTGCACGGTTGTATTTTATTGTCCTCTTTCTTGCTGCAGTCCTCAGTCTCACAGCATCAGTGGTCCAAAATGGCTTGCCATTAATGCTGTTGATGCTGATTTCTCTTAAAGAGCCCCAGTCAGTCAGCCTGCTGGTGTGAACCGGCATCTTTACTACCTCCAAGCACACATTTGTCATTTGAGAACTCTTTTGTTTGGTCTTTTCTTTCGTTGACTCTCCTTTCTCAGCAAGTCTTTCTCTGGTTTCCCAGGCAGATGGAGGTTGCTGAGGGGAACTGGATTAGCTCAACCCAGCCCTGTACACCAGCAGAGTGCTAATTATCTGTGTACGGCTGCTGATCACACAAAGCCTGTTCTGTTTCACAGGAAGCCGCTGTGTGTGTGAGAGTGAGAGTGAGAGAGAGAGAGAGAGAGAGAGAGAGAGTGCACGCCAGTGTAACTTTGGTTAGTTGGGGGTAGTTGGAACTGGAATATTTATGGCCTTCCCTGAATGTCAGGGATATACTGCACAGTGTTGTGTAGTGCCTCTGTGTGTGTGAGAATATTCATTGGTGTGTATGTGTGATGTGTTGCGTTAGTTGCACAGCTTTAAGATCACAGGAATATTTATAGCCCTCCTTCTGTAATCAAGCAAACTTTCAGTAATGTGTATAGACTATTGCAGTAATGGCCTCCTCATTCACATAGAAATACAGAAAAACACAGCAGAGTGTAGAAGAATACGAATTATAGAGCAGTGGTCTTAGCATCATCCATTATTAATCCTAATAGCTTTTGCCCTCTTCCCCTGTGGATGCCTTTGAGTGATTTGCTTGTCATGTGATGAGTAGTGGAGGAGGGCTTGCGTAATCCTTTTTTTTTTCTTTTCCCCCATTATCCCTGTTTCACTCCTACAGAAAATGACGAGCTTTATGGTCACAAGTCTTGCATGTCACAACACAAATGTGTGCATATATATTGGTTGTTCCCCATGTGTGTATGTATGTTCCTTCTGACGGACCTTTAATCTCATATTTGGCTTCTCACATAGTGCTGCTCTTCAGTACTGTTCTCTTCTCAGTAACATCAGTCAGAGGTGAGTCCTTGCATCCCATCAATGCAGTACTGCGCTTACACTTCCACGTTAATGGATTTGTGGGCGGCTGTGGCTCCGGTGGTAGAGCAGGTAGGGTTGGCAGTTTGATTCCTGGCCCATTACTCCACATGCCAAAGTGTCCTTGGGCAAGACACTGAACTCTAAGTTGCTCCCGATGGCAAGTTAGCGCCTTGCATGGCAGCTCTGGTACCATTGGTGTGTGTGTGAATGGGTGAATGAGAACCAGTGTTTGGAACCGCTAAGGTTAAATAAAAAAAAAGTGCCATATAATTGCAGACCATTTAGCAGTGGCCATCTCTTGTAGTGTCACCCACCAACCAAGCTTTGCTGTACCTGTGCTGTATTACCCAGCTACCACATATGGGTGGAGATAAAAATAGCTCATCCCATCAATTTGGTCAAAAGCAGAATGTTCCTGATAATACCTCTTTTTTTTTTTTTTACTGGAATAGCAATCTTCAGTAGTCCATTAACTGTCTATTACCTGTCCATCAAAGCTTCCTTGTCAATTTAAATTTCATTTTCTTATGGCCGTCACTCTTACTGGAGATCCAAGAATAATCCAGCATCTGCAATTTAGGCTGAATCCCAAATAGCTTTGTGTTCACCTAATTTATTACCTCACATAATGGAGTTGCACACACTACCCAAGTGTACTGTGCACTTAGATCACACTACATGCACAATAGAATACTATTTGAGATACAACTACAGAAACTGCATGATTCTCATGCTTTTGTTGTATTAAAATGTATATTGATAAACTTTTTACTTAAGCCTCTTTGTATTTTCACTAAGGATTAAATTATTGGCACACTTGAGTGTTCGGCTCACTCTGAAAGGGAGATGACAAGAATATCAAATAAGATACACTGCTCCTTTTTTTTTTTGGTAAGAATCGTAAAGCCTCAAGAGGGAATGTGTTGCAGTGATTTTATCATGTGTAAAGGTGCCTTAAACACGACGTGAAGCAATAAACAATTCTTAAAATACCATGCAATATATAATTGGTTAACATTAAGCTTTGGTTTCTAAGCAACGTAATGGACAAAGATTGGTATTTTATGCACAGAAAAATGGCCCGTCTTATTGGTGTAAACTTGCTGCATTAAGACAGAATTCAATTGTTATGATGGGGTCACAGGTGTGCATACAATGGATATAAAAATTCTACACACCCCAGTTACAATGGCAGGTTTTTTAAATACAAAGACATGAAAATAAGAACATTTATTATTTCCACCTTTAATTATATAATGCAACCTATAAAAAAAATGTAATCAAACATTTTAGGGGAAAAAATAAAATTAATAAACTTATGGTTACCTGGTTGCATAAGTGTGCACACTCCTAAACTAATACTTTGTTGAAGTACCGTTTGATTTTATTACAGCAGTCAGTCTTTTTGGGGTAAGAGTCTTATCAGCTTGGAACATCTTGACTTGCCAATATGTTTGCATTCTTCATTGCAAAAGCATTCTAGATCTGTCAGAGTGCGAGGGCATCTCCTGTGCACAGCCCTCTTCAGGTCACCCCACAGATTTTCAGTTGGATTCAGGTCTGGGTTCTGGCTGGAACTTTCCAAAATGATCATCTTTGGTGAAGCTCTGTTGATTTGAATGTATGCTTTTGGTTGTTGTCGTGCCCCAAAGGTGCAAGTTCTCTTCAGCTTTCTACTAGATGCCTGAAGGTTTTGCACCCAAATGCTGCCACCATCATGCTTTACCACGGGTATGGTGTTCTTTTTGTTTTGTTTTTTTAATTTCTTTTTGTACCAAATATACATTTTGGAATTATAGCCAAAATGTTCAACCTTGGTCTCCTCATATACTAGCACATTTTGCCATGAGGCTTTGGTGATCGTGTGTATGTTTTGGTAAAATATGCACGTTTTGGCTTCCATCTAGCTACCCTACTTTATAACCCAGAGATTTGAAGAATAAAGAATATCGTCATTGCATGTAGGGAACAAAGTCCTGCAGCTCCTTTAATGCTGCTCTAGGCCTCTGGGTAGCATTCCTGGGCGATTTTCTCCTGGTTTTCTCATCAGTGTTTGAGGGATATCCTCTTCTTGGTAATGTCTGTGTTGTGCCATGTTTTCTCTACTTGTCAATGATTGTCACCACTATGTTCCATGGTACATCTAGTGCCTTGGAAATTCTTTTGTACCTTTTCAACAATGAGGTCCCAGTCATGCTTTGTAATCTCATTGTGGACCATTGCTTTTGAAGTAAGATGCAACCAAGATGATGTCAGCAAAAGGTATGTCAGGTATGTGGACTTATATGCACTGTATAGCAAGGATTTTACAATGGCTTTAAACGTGGCTCAGTCAGTCAGATTTTACATCTGAGTATCATTTGACAACTTGTGCATATTACTAGTTAGCACCTGATCCCCCGGAATGTTCACGAGATGCATCATGCACAGTCCCGAGTTTGGATTTGTTACCAAGACATGCCGTGCTGCGCTCTTCACTGGAAAAGTGCTAATATTCTGACTGTGCTTTCACCCCAGTCCTTCATACCCTGTCCTCAGAGACGTCACTGCTTCTCCAGCCTTCTGAACAACACAGTGCCCGTTCAGCCCTGGGGCTTTGGAGCTCTGACACAAAGGCAACGGGAGAGCTGAGGTGTGACCGAGTGTCTGAGTCTGTGCCCTTTCACTCCTCTTATTTTTCGTTTTTTCAAGTTACTTCTGTTCATCAGTCGTCTTTTACGGGGCCTCTAGCAGTGGAGCTGAGCCATTCTTCTTTGTTTTTGCTCAGTTCATTTGCATCCAAATGATATGTAGCCTCCCTTTTTCCTCATCACTCTTGGTGTCATGCCTTTGAGTGATGAGCTTGTGGGAAAGCGATAGAGGGTGAAAGGTATAGTAATTAGCTACGTAGTGTAGCCTCAAAGCTGCGGCGCAGCTCTTGACAGGCCTTGCTTTACACCTGTCTTTACAGAGAAGTAAATTGCTTTCACATAAATGACAACAGAGATGGAGGAGAATCCATAGGCTGTGCAAACACAGAAAAAGGGCCCCATACATTTGTGTTAAGAGTAATGTCTGGGTTTTTAGTTTCTAGGTAAAGACATCACTGGGTGTTCTGTCTAGGAGGCAGAGATGCTAAGGAGAGATAGAAGAACTCAAAGCCTTGGTGTATACTGTTTGTAGCTAGATGTCTTCCATCTTTAAATGACTTTTACGGGGATTGACTGGTTATTAATTTGCTCATTTGGCAATGTCAGCCTGAATCCTTTTTTTTTCTGTTCGTTTCTCTTTTTTTTTGTAAAAAAGGACAAGAATGAACAAAAATGGAGTGGGGATGTACAGTAGTTAGCTTGCATAGGCATGGCGGAGTATAAATGTAAGTATAAATATAAGTAACAGCTGTTACATTGTGGTAGATGCTGCGTTCAAATTCAAATGAGTTTTTATCAGTAGAGGGGGATTGATGATGACTTACAGCCAGCACTTAGCTGGATACCATTCACCAGAAATGGCTAATATTCCATCTTCAGAATGAATTTTAAGAAATGGCAAGCAAGAGAGCACCATCCTGGGGGGCCAGTAGTGGGAGTGGGGGGGGGGGGGGGGGGGTCTCAGTGGTCGCTTGACGATTAAGGCTCTAGGTTACTGATCGGAAGGTCGGGGGTTCAAACCCCAGCACTGCCAAGCTGCCACTGTTGGGCGCTTGAGCTAGGCCCTTAACCCTCTCTGCTCCAGGGGTGCCGTATCATGGCTGACCCTGTGCTCTGAACCCAACTTCCTAACATGCTGGGATATGCAAAGAAAAAAGAATTTCACTGTGCTGTAATGTATATGTGATCAATAAAGACTCATCATCCCATCATCAAAACATGCATCTCAGCAAGACTAAACACACATTTTACCTTAGGGATTGGCCACACTATGTGGCTTCGTAGGCTTCAGTCCTGCTAGTAGCAGCAGTGATCGTACCTTTATAAATAAATTTAATGGCTGTACACACTATAATGCTGTAAGCTTGCTCCATCCATAGAGATTCAAGTTTGTACACATGAGCACTGTGCACAAGAAGTGTCATCAATTATAAATAAGCAAGTCCAGGTTGTTTAGCCTCAGGTACCAATCAAGTTTTGGGTATTACATATCATGTTGCAAGTCCTGCAAGTATTTTCCACCATCCTAATGTCCTTTTTGTTACACGCAAATGAATTAATATCAACTCCATGTTGTTCTTTAGCTTTTAGACACTGGTCTAATGAAAATGTGAAAAAATAAATAAATAAAAATCTTATCTGACTGTATTGATTTACCCTAGCTGTCTTTATGCATTTTGTGCCTCTGCATTACTATTCTCTTTATAAAAACCACGGTGCTGAAATGGAAAAGCAGCACACCAAACTGCAAAGAGAGTAGTCTAGTGATATAAATTATCATTAAACCTATATTAAGCTATTATATTAGACATGTTTATGTGGGTAGACAGCATTCTTAGCACATTTGCATAGTCATTGAACAGTACAGCCACTAAATGATTTTACAGACCTTTACGGACTGGCAATAACTACAGATTGCATAATGTATAAACTCACCATCCACTTTATTAGGAACACCTCTACATCTACTGCTTATTTATGCAGTTCTCCAATGCATAAAAACCATGCAGATACTGGTCAAGATCTTCAGTTAATGGTCATATCAAATAACAAAACGGGGGGAAATGTGGTCTCAGTGACTTTAACCATTGCATGTTTTTATGGTGCCAGACAGACTGCTTTCAGTATTTTAGAAACTGCTGATCTCCTGGGATTTTCACACACAACAGTCTCTAGAGTTTACACAGAATGGTGTGGAAAAGCAAACTGGGGAAGAAAAAAAACATCCAGTCAGTGTCAGTTCTGTAGGTTGAAATGCCTTGTTGATGAGAGATCCGAGGAGAATGACCGGACTGGTTTGAGCTGACAGGAAGTCTGCAGTAACTCAAATAACCACTCCTTACTGCCGTGGTGAGCAGAAAAGCATCTGAGAATGCACAACATTTCAAACCTTGAGGTGGATGGGCTACAGCAGCAGAAGAGCACATCAGGTTCCACTCCTGTCAGCCAAGAAAAGTGGTTTGAGGCGTCTGTAGGCACTGGTTCACCAAAACTGGACAGTTGACCTGGACTAGGCAATCCCCCAAAAACTCAACTGTCCAAATTTAGTGAATACTAATGAACTGATACTGATGAATATACTGATGAGCTCTGTATAAGCCTCAAGTTTGCTGGTGTATTGTGTGATCTGTGTATATATTTCAGTTTAACAGCCAACATAATGAGTCACATTCTACACACCAGTATCCCCAAATTAAGAATTACTAATTAATTCTGCAATAGTATAATATATGTTACAAGTCAGGGTTTTTGTTTGTTTGTTTGTTTTTTTTCTAGTAGCTGTTGGACAAGGCATAGACATGAGCTACTTTCTTATAATTTTCTGATGTGCAGCAACAGGGTACTAAGCTTATATTAATGAGAGTTATAGTGATGGTATTACAACTCAAGTTGCATACAAAGTGCTTCTTGAATGTGGAATCACTGAGGTGATCATGTCCCCTGATCTGTGCAGGTCAATTCCACTAAAGCAGCTGGGAGCACACCTGCAGGCCCTGGTGTGGGAGCTACCTCGGGCGCTGTGGGCACAGCAGGAGCAGCTCCTGTCCAGTCTGATCTGGACCTGTTCAGTGAGAACAGCAGCAACAAAGCAGAGGAATCCACCAAGAAACCTCTCTCTAAGGACTCTATCCTCTCCTTGTATGGGTCCAGCACTGTCCCACAACAACCTGCACCAGGTAAACACCACACCACACCACATTTTCAGATATGGACTTAAGAGACCTGTGCATATTATGAACCACCGGTGTGTTTCCGAGAAGAGAAAGAAGGGCCATGAAAAGGGGATTTGGTAGATGTTTAAGTAAAGTAAATCTGTCTGTGTTTTGCCTGTTTTCTGTGTATGTCTCTCTGTGCATATCTGTCTGTCTGTATATGAATGGATCATTGAGTCAGTCTGTTACAGTGGTTTTGTGCGTGTGTGGTTTGTCAGAACCACCCAAAGCAAACTTCTGAAGGCCTAAAACACAAATGTCCAGGCTCTTGTCATATCAAAACTGGACTACTGCAACGCACTACTTTCGGGCCTCCCAGCCAGCTCCATCAAACCCCTTCAGATGATTCAGAATGCAGCAGCACGCCTCGCCTTCAACCAGCCCAAAAGGACCCATGTCACACCCCTCTTCATCTCCCTCCACTGGCTTTCTGTAGCTGCCCGTATCAAATTCAAGGCCTTGATGCTCATGTACAAGACCTTGTCTGGAACAGCACCCCCCTACCTCAACTCTCTCCTACGTTCCCACAATCTGCGATCGATTAATGGCCAACGCTTCGTAGTGCCTACTCACCCTGGCTCAAGGTGCCTTTCCAGAACCTTCACACTAACTGTCCCTCAGTGGTAGAATGAACCTCAATCCAGACCACAGAATCTCTCACCATCTTCAAAAAAACAGATAAAAACCCATCTCTTCTGTGAACACATAACCAACCCCTAAAATGCCAACCACACGTTATCCTTTTTTTTAAAAAAACAACAAAAACCCAACTTGCTCTGGCACTAACACCTCTACTCTGTGCACCTTGCTTTTCTAGAACTAAATTAAAAATCTTGTATGGTAGCACTACTTGTATTGTTCTCCGCTTGATATATCGCTTTGCTTGTATTTCCTCATTTGTAAGTCGCTTTGGATAAAAGCATCTGCTAAATGAATATTCAATTCAATTTTATTTGTTATAGTGCTTTTTACAACGGTCATTGTCTCAAAGCAGCTTTACAGAAATATATAAACACGGGATACAGCTTTTAAATGTGTGAATTTATCCCAGTTGAGCAAGCCGGTGGCAAGGAAAAACTCCCTAAGATATACAAGTAGTAAATGAATAAATGTACATGTAATGTTTGCTTTTTAAGAACATTAGGAGGTTTGTAGCTGTTGCAGGCTGTCCTTCAAACAGTGCAGCAGGGTAGTAAGCATCAAGTAATAATCTGTGAAAGCACATGTCATTTTGTCTGTTTAAATAAAATGGTGTCCAGCTTTAGACTGAGATGTCGCACCGCATCTAAGAAAGACTACAGTGCATGCAATCATCACATCTCTGAAGTGTTGGGCAGGAAAGGTAAAAAAAAGGAAAAAGAAACAATGTAGCATTTATCAGTGCTGCTCTGGTACGTTTGATAAAATAGTTTAACTCTGCTACAACACTTCCACCGGACTACTACTTTAAACAAGTAGCTTCGGTATACCAATACTACTGACTTTCCTCGAAGACCTTCATCCTGCTACAGCAGCTGCTTTTCTGTTTCCAACCTGCTGAAAAGAAAACATAAACCAGCGTTTAGCCCATGATTGAATGTGAGTATCAATTATTTAGCTATTGAATGGTTCCATGATTCAGCACAGTGATGCTGCTGAACGCAGTTTAAAGCTCCTGCCTGGCTCACACCTGGCGTGTAGCACTCTTTAAACAGCACATTTCCGCAAAAGTTCAGCCTCCAAATGAAGGCTTTGCCATTTCTCCACTGTCGAGTCACCTCTTAATAAGCCCTTTCAGCTGGCGCACCTCCTTCTTCCTCTCTCATCTCAAAGATCACTTGAGGTGAATTGGCCTGGCACTGCATATTAGTGCACGCTTCATTTTGGGTCTGTCTCTGGGCATTTGTGTACACCTTTCTCCCGTCATTTATTTCTTGGTGTTTGTGTGCTGACTGATCTTTGTTGTTGTTTGTGTGTATGCCGTTGTAAGGGTGTTTACCAAGGTTTTTCATTTTGTTTTCTCTCTCCCTCTAGCTGCTATGTTCATTGGTACATCTCAGATGCCGTTTCCTGCACAGCCTCAAGCTAACTTCCAGGCCTTCCCAGCTATGGGCGGCCCCATGCCGCCCACCACCATGATGGGCGCAGTTATGGGCCAGGGCGGGGCTATGATGGGCCAGAATACTGGGATGATGGTTGGCATGACTATGCCCAATGGCTTTATGGGAAACGCCCCAGCGGGAGTAATGGGGGTGGCGCCTGGCATGATGGGAGCGCAGGCTGGAGCAATGCCAGCAGGCGTTGTGCCCCCACAGAACATGTACACCATGCAGCCTGGCCAACAGACCCAGTGGAGCGTGGGACAGGTAAAAGACTCGACCTGCCGTATTCATAATATTGTCAGACACAAAGATACTGAATCTGCTGATGGCATCATGTGGACGCATTTGCTGGAGATTCAGTGTGCCAAACACTTAACGCAGCATTTTGTCAGCCCACAGTGGTCTTAGCTAATGCACTGTATCTCATCTCAGAGGGCTGAGCTTTCACTCTTATGATCGCCACATCAGCAAATCCGTATGATGCCGAACTAGTGCTGGTGGTGGGTGGATCATCAATCTAATGGCTGCCAGGCTGTATAGAGATGTCCAAAAGCATAGATATTATAATACTCAGTTTGAGTAAAAAGTAAATTGATACGCCACCATAATCCAGCAGGATGTTTGCCAAACTAATAAAAATGCATGCATAAATAAAACCTTTTAGGTATTTGAAGGCTGCTTCATCCCAGACGTTTACAGGATTTGATACTACAAATTAGACAGTGATATTTTTGATCAATTACAGTGAAGCCTTCATCTAAAGAGGCTGTCGTATTCTCCCATCAGAATTAGAAAGATCATTTAACAGCATCTAATCTTCAGTCACCGCCTGTTTAAAGGTGCTCATTCAAAACGAGACCCTTGTTAATTAGGACTGTCACAGTTTTGCCACACAGAAAATGACTGCAGTATCTTGGGGACATGCTAGTAGAGCTCATGATAAGTTATTCTGATGAATCCCACCTCCTGCCCTATGATTGGCTAATAGTTCACATCACTTCAACCATAGCATAGCAGTTGAACTTAAACAGTGCACTTTATTTGGCCCACTTGTCTTACAGCAGAAACCTTTAACTGGATATTTGTCTCACCTTGTTCTCATTCTGTTGGTAAATTAGGTTTACTTTGTGTTTGTATGCCATCATATTGTATTTTACATCCTGCTACATGTACTCTTTGATTCTCCGGATAGTTAAAAGCTCTTATAATACTACAGGGCGGTCTAATGAGGAAACTCTGTGTAATAGGGTTCTACATAAACTATTTAAGGGTCCCCAAAGGGAGAAACCGTTTTTCAAAGAGTGTGTTCAGAATATTTATAGAAAATAATAAATGTAAAACGTACCACCAGAAATATTTTTGTGTTATGTATACTGTATTTACCAAAATAACCTCTCATAACTGACAGCAGTGCAGTGACCATGACAGCCACACTTGGCATGTATCAACACCCGGTCCTCATTGCATATTGCATACAAATACCTACACACCGTCTCGAACCTCTCACTCTACAAGGTTAAATATGTATTATAAATCCAGCATGCGTCTCACATAAGTGCAACCCGAATTAAAGTCCCCTCACCGCAGTGTCCCTTTGCATCTGCAGGTGTCCTGGAATAAAAGGCATGCAATAGAACGTTCAAAAAGCCACTGCTACAGTACAGACATTGTTGGCTGTTCTGGTTAAAGCAACTATATCTGGGGTAACAGGTCTCCGATGAAAGCAGTAGTCTTTTGTGCCTGGTGTGAACTTCAGTTAGATTTGTGGCAGAGTTATACAATGCTCTTGAGAACCTAAAGGTCATGGAAGGTGTAGAATAGGAAGAATAGGGATTTTCAGTGTACACCTTTTGAATAAAAGCTGTTTTTTTTTTTTTTGGACAATGAGGTGTTTGACTAGCTCAATCAGACGCTCTAATTTCATTGCCTTTCTTTCTTAATGCATAAGAGATTTTGTTAGGATAAGAATTTTTTTGTTTATTTTTTTTCTAAAGAGAGATGGGCTGGAGGTGAAGCACTGCTGGAAAATAAAATCATAGATAGATTGCTAGACTGAGAAGAGGATTAGAAGTGCGGGACGTTGGCTGCTAACTCAGTAATACATGGTTTCTACCTTTGTCATTTTTAAATTGATTATGTCTCTCTTCTCATTCTTTTTTTTTTTTTTTTGACTAGATGAACCAGCAGATGTCTGGGCTGAACCTGAACGGTGCCCCCATGGCCTTTGGACAGCCTGGGACCGCTATGGGGGGCTGGGTGGGACCTCCTTCTGGTCAGACCCTCAGTACCCAGCTCTGGAAGTGAGTGAGTGAGTGAGCGAGCAAGGGAGGGTGGAGGACAATAAAGGGTACAGCATCCCTCCAACCCTCCATCTTCCCTCCCTTGACCATCCGCCAGAGCACACGAAGAGTTTTATCCACGTACTGCTCTTTTTTTTTTTCCCCCTCCCACTTCTTTCCAACCATAACTCTTTTACTGGAGATTGTCAGTTCAACCTCGCCCCCTGTGAGTCAACCGAGCGATCGAGATTGTGAAGAGTTGAAGAGACTGGCAGCTTTGTCCGTCTTATTTGCAGTTTTTTTTCTTCTTCTTCTACTTCTTGTTCTTCTTCTATATATTTTTTGGGTTGAAAAAAAAAAATTACATATCAGCGAAGAAAGCTGCTGGACCAATATACAAGCGTCTAATATATCATTACCAAATCAATAGTGAGTACTAGTATTTAAATGGCAGAGATATGGCTATCATGTTTGTGACCGCTGCCCCCTTCCCTCCCCCACCAGTGTATATGCCACATATCCTGAAGCCCTGTAGCAGCTATCGTATGATCCAATGTACTGTATGTAAGCATAAGATAGAGAAGCAGTCAATCCCCCTCTCACCTCTCCCTCCTTGTACAAGTCCATCAGCTCCATCACCCTCGTCCATCTTTTACTGTGACGTTTTAATGTGTGCATTACAGAGAAGCACAGTTAGCAACAGGCAAATAAACCTGGACGACTCAACAGCAGTGTAACGGCCAATGGGAGAAAGGGGGTGGAATTATTAATTGAGCTACGGGGAGCAAAATCGAGAATGGGGGTGTCTACAGAAAGGATTTGTGAGCGAATAGGAAATTTTAGCTGATTTTTAGAATCAAACAAACGTGCACATATGAACATGCTGGTCCCATGACTGTGGCAGAGTGAAAGTCCACTCAGACAGGGTCCCTCTGCTGTGCAATAACGTGAGTATCCACACCTCGTCATCCAGGTTTATTTCTATAATGTGTTTACATTTTTCTGGTGCCTAGTACAGAGGGGAAAAAGATGTTATTTCCGTGCATTAAACAGTGAGTAGCCATGAACTATTGTGTGATCTTTTTTTTCCTTAATGCTTCATTTTATTGTAAAGTTCTCATTTTGTTTTATGATTTATGTATTTTTTTTTTCTCTTCTCTACTTTACTTTTAAAAGAGGGTCATTTGGAATAAAGACCATTGTAATCCAAAGGTTTGTTCCTGTAGTGCTGGGTTCAGGCTGTTGGCATTGCCCTGGATCTTTCTTCATGTCCATATTCTCAGGCTCATAACACATTCATGGCAATAAGATCTTTTTTACAGAAAGCTTTATCTAATAACTGCTTATATACAACAAACTTGTATAGTTACAGTTACGTACGTCCAGTGAAAGTACATTTAACCCACATGTTATTCTCCAACAGCTGGCTCTCCTTCAGATGCTTCCAGCTTCATAAACTTAGTGTTCTCCAACTGGTCCCAAGTATATATTAAGTTCTCCAGGTTCTAAGACTGTGAATTATCGTTGTGAGTTTATCACTTGCTTTCGCTCCAGATTGTCTTTTCAATCTTAAGGTAAAAGTTCCTACTAGCAGCCACTGAAGTCAGCTGTATCATAATGATACGGGTTTAAAAGTTGAGTTCTTTACTAGTAACCCAGTATGCTTCCTCAGTATGATGGGAAATTCATATTAACAAAATGAAGCCCAGCCAATTTATGCGGCCAGAAATATGTTCACTATATTGGATGGTCCAGAGTGTTGAGTTGGGTGACACAGACGTCAGAGTTCACACAGAGCTTCCAGCATGAATCAGCAGGCTATCAGTGCAGAGGTTGACGCTAATTGGGAAAATACCAGGGATTGTGGCAACTTGGTGCAATATGCTGTGAGGCCTCCCACGCCAGTCCTGTGCTCTAGACCTCAATCAGAACAGAGTCCTGGTGCCGTTTGGGTTCGTTGCCAAGGTTGACCTTCTCTGTGCGGGTGTGCCAAACCAGGACCTGAAATAGAAAATCATATGTTCAGAATGGAGATATCAACATAGCTGTTTTTTCTCAGTAAGAGTAAGGTGCTTTGGAGGAAAATTAGGTCAGTTTCAGAGATCATCTACAGCAGTAACCCCTCAGTGGTGCTGTTTCATGCTGTTTGTGCTCAAGGTCGATGCTGTCGAGCATGTAGGCTCCCTGGCCTATTGTAGCAATTTCTCTTAATTATAAGTGAGAGTGGAGTGCGAGCAGTCGTGTGTGTGCTGTTAATGCAACCTCGCCCAGGTGTGACGCGTCACTTCCAAAGCACATGGTACTGATAATTGGCTTGTTTTTCATATCTAACCAGGCTAATTCGGCAGCCGGTGATGCGACACCTTGAAGTTGATGAGCTGCTCATCCCGACAGGAGATGATCCAACACTGAATATTTTAGTTATCCTACACCTCTTTTTTTTATCTAGTGCATCTAGTTTAGGCCGTAGAGACTCAGCCAATTACCGTGTCTGCACTTGTGTTATTGGTATCTGAATTGTTACAATTACTACCTACTCGAGCTGTCTTTGGCAAGAGGAAGGCATCAAATCGTGTTCGAATCTAATATTTACGTACATGGCTTCTGATAACCATTCATCTGACTGAAGGTGGCACACATCTATTCTTTGTTGTCCTGCATATCCCATAATCTTACGCATCAACGTTGGCACAACATCTAGCCCTTAAAAATGGTGACGGAAAATCCAGAGGAGATGTGTAATTGTTTAGTTTTTTATTTAAGAATTTCTAGTTAAAAATAGTTGGGGTATTCATTCTTTTGTCTCAACCAGCGCTTTATTCCAGTTAACCTGAAGCTGCATGTCAATATCTTGGCTGAGGTGTAACATTTCTGTCTCTAAAATTGTTCATTTGTACCTTTTGTAGTTGTCCACTATGACAGTTTTTATTTATATATAAATAAATATCAACTGTATGTGCAGCTCTAGTTACTGAGTCTAATGAGGCTTTAGACTGAAATATTTCTTCAAGGCTGAGTGCATTGCAGAGAGGAGGAATCATCTGATTGATTGTGTTGTGTGCTAAGCTGGCAGGTTCTAGACATTGAGAGTGAGATGCATATTGACATTAATAAGCAGAATCGGGACTGAGAACGGCTTCAAACTTTTTCACTCTCTAGCTCCCTGCCCTCCTTCAACCTCCATCTTGCCACATCTGTCACGCTGTCCTTCATTTGCCCATTCTATTTCACTGTCAATCTCCGCCTCTGCCTCCCTCTTTCTCTTTTCCTGCTCTCCCACCCCCATCCACCATCTCCTGATTGCTCAGTTGAGTCTGAACCAGGCCAATCAGTCCAACATCACAACCCTTCCTGTTGAGATGCATGCTGGGGGCTGCCCACATTGCCATGTCTGTGGTACAGCTTGTTCACTGTTGTCCCCAGAGATGATTTTTAAAACACTTCTAGAAGTTTGACCTTTTCTTAAGACGTGTGTAAAGCTTTGCTCGGATGCACAAACTCGTACACTGCTATGACGATGAGCGAGCTGAACCATGAATGTCAAGACAAAGTCGCCTTGCCTTTTATTTTTTTTTTCTTGATGAGTGTTTAATTGAATGTCATCTATTAAAATAAGCGTGTTATAATCCATATTCATTGGAATCCATTTCATTTCTTTAATATAATCAGTCACTTGCAGCATTCTTTGAGGTGTTCTGCTGAGTCCTGAATTCACTTTATGAAGTGCTACGGTGTAATGTAGAGTTATGCTTTTAGATCTACGCTAGTTTGAATATGGAGCCTTTATGCTATGACTGATAATGATAGCAGTGTAAGACACTGCTGTACGACGTGTGTCCTCCACTGGCTGGCGCTGGTGATTAGTGGTAATGTCAGCTCTGCTAATAGTCACTATTAATAATCCCAGCACTGCTGCCATTAGGATAATTGGGTGATAATGATGATGGCACTAGCTGTGACATGCAGGGCCTGCGAAGAGAAGCTACTCTGACATAAGGTGCGGTGAGAGACCTACACCCAAAGTAAGGAGATGTTACCAGCTCAGGCGTATGTTCCGTGTGTTGACCCTTCAATACTCTAACCTGCCATGCTCACTTTTAAATATGAAAAATATAAGATATAGAAAGACATTTATTGTAACTATACACAAGTAATACATGTGAAGTTCTAAACTATGAAAGCTTGAAGGAATTGCTGATCTTATAAAGGCTGGGATTAGTCAAGGTTGGATTAGGGTACAATTGAGGCAGAAAATTGTGACTCGCCACTATTTATACAGGAATGTTTCAGACACTGATTCAATTATGATTAAAGGTACACTGTTTGACCAAAAGTATGTGGACACTTCACCATCACACCCATATGTGCTTGCTGAACAGCCTGTAATCATGGGCATTAATGTGGAGTTATAATATAATATAATATAATATAATATAATATAATATAATATAACAGCCTCCACTCTTTCAGTAAGGCTTTGCAAAACAGTTTTTGAACTTGGTTGTGGAGATTTGTGCCCAATCCGCCACAAGAGCATTACTGAAGTTGGTCACGCAGTCTGCATTTCAGTTCATCCCAAAGGTGTTCAGTGAGGTTGAGGTCATGACTCTGTTCAGGCCACTCGAGTTCTTCCACACCAACCTTGACAAGCCATGTCTTTAAGTCAAGTCAAGTCATTCGTCTCTATAGCATGTATTCCTTAGAACGAAACGTCGCTTCTCCAGGACTATGGTGCAACACACAACAGTATGCAAGACTACTAAAGTGCAAATACACAACGGTGTGAGACGAGTGCAGGACAAAGAATACGCTAAACAGAAAAATAAATGCACGGGACAATAAATACACAGTACATGGGCTGTAAACTATTTAGTAGTGTAGCAGCAATAAGTATAGCGTTCCATAAAGTGATTGATACAACTTTGTAAAGTGCAGTGGTATTGAGTCGTACTGGGTTAGGTGTTTGACTAGGCCAGTTGATCATTGGGAGGCAGGAGGGTGTTGAGTAATCTGATTGCCTCTGGAAAGAAACTGTTGCCGAGTCTGCTGGTGATGGCACGGATGTTCCTGTACCTTCTGCCAGATGGCAGGAGGGTGAAGAGTCCATGGGATGCGTGAGGGGGTCGTCCACAATGCTGGTGGCTTTGCAGATGCAGCAGTTGTTCTAAGAGACCCTGATGATCTTTTCCGCTGTTCTCACAATCTAGAAGTCGGTGATTGTGCAGTTCCCATACCACATGATGAGACAGCTGGTCAGGACACACTCTATTGTCCCGCTGTATACGGTGGTGAGAAGGTGTGCGCCTTGTGCACAGGGGTATTGTCATGCCGGAATAGGTTTGGGCCCCTTAGTTCAAGTAAAGGGAAATTGTAATTCTACAGCATACAAAGCCATTCTACATAATTGTGTGCTTCTAACTTTGTGGCCACAGTTTGAGGAAGGCCTACATATGAATGTAATGGTCAGGTGTCCACATAGGTTTGGCCATATTGTGTATTTTATGTTGTATACTGTAGGGCACGTTACTGACCTGGGTGCAGTTGCGAGCCTTTGGCTCCAGATCCTCCAGCTTGGTTATTTGTTTGAGGAAGTCAGACTCCTGCATACCTGGCTTGGCTCCTCTCCTCTTGAAGAGAGCTCGTGGGTTATCTAGGATCACCTGGAGGTTCACGGCAAAGCCTAAGCCATGGAGAAGAGGAGAGAAGTTAATGTAGTGCCATGGATGAGAAGATTGAGCTGCTTCTTAACTATGTTTACTGTTGGGATTCTTGATTTTTCCTCATTTCATTCTTCACGTGACAGTCTTATTGTAGCCTCAGCAACTTTTGTACACATACTGTATGTATTCACCAGCTTCAGCACTTTGAAGGGTGCAATCGGATTGGCTATTCGCACTTACATACACTGACTTCAAACAGAGACGATGAACTTTTAAACACTGTGATGCAGTGAGCTTTTCAGAGCACTATATTGTCACTTGATTGAAAAAAGCTTCCAGTATCCCATCTTTAAAAGTTATACATTTTGTCCTCATAACTTATGAACACTTAGTGGTGAGTAATGTCAGTAATGCCCTTTGTAATAACAGTGAAATAGCTTATTCCTGTGGAAGTAGGCAGTTCTTGGCTACAACTAGAAACCAAAAATACTACACTCTGTTTTGTGAAAGGTGACCGCCGGTCTTACTGTCAACGCTTAACATTTAGATTCCATTTTGCCATCATTTTAAATTTAATTGCATGCCTCTTTCCCGTCCTGCTGATGTTTAAAACTGGAAATATGTCCTTTGGTGATCATTATAATGAGGACTTATTTTGCACTTGTGTGTTGTTATACTCAAAATTTAAACCTGTCTCACTCCTACCATCAGCTTTGCTGTTGCGCGCACAATTGATTTTTCACTCAAAAGTCCCCCTTAAGTCTCCACAGAAAATGCTTTTTTTAATACTGTCTCCAACCTAGAAATGGGCTCATATCTTATTTACCACTTCAGTGTCTGCAGCACAAAATCTGAACAGGAACAGGAGCTGACTGACATGTGGTATAACGGAGCATTGGGAAAAGTAAACTCCTCATCTGCAGCTTCAGTCAGCATGGGATAGTAAGCGCTAGGACGGTGCTTAGAGCTCATGTTACTAACTTAAAAACCTGAGCAGTGCAGCAGCCTATCTTCCCCTTACACTCTTGTCCTTCAGGGAAGTCAGAGGGCTCTGCTGTGCATTATTTGAAATATTAAATATTTTAGTTTTACACTTAGCCCTTACCCACTGCTGCCAATTATCAGAGTGCCAGTAGAGCCTATCTTCTACAGGACTCATGAAACTACCATGGTTACCTTTACCTTGCCTCTCACTAGGTGGAGATGCTTTGGTTTGTTTATCCCTCCTTTATATTCTACCTGGCAGAAAGTTGTGATGATTTTCCTTGATCTTTCAAAGATATAGATATTCATTTAGAGGATATAACAAGTTTTTTTTTTTTTTTTTTTTTTAAATATATATTTATTAAAAGTTGCCGTTTTTATTCGTGCCTTACTGTAATAGTCCTTCAAATTAAAACATCGACTTAACTAAACATCTGGGACTCTATGATGTGACGGGTGACTTGATTATCTTGGGTTTTTATGTCAGCTTATTATTAGAGGTATTTATTGTGAGTATTTACTACTTGCATTTCTTCTGCGACATTCCCACCTTTTCATTTCAGTCAGGTCCTCAATACAAGCTCATACGCATCCACACACAGTCTTCTATAATTTGTTGCCCTACTGATTACCCTTATCCTTCCATTATGGCATGTGTTCATTTGCCTTCTTCACGTTTCTTTGGAGTAATTTTAATGCTCTATAATAATCCATATAAGTCGCTAACAAAGACTCCACGGTCCTGTGTAAGAGTTGTGTGGTGGTGGGTTACATAGAAACAGCCTCAGTCTAAAAAAGAAAAGAAAAAATCCAGAGGGAAATATAGCCCTCAGTTGTGTTTTTTATCCCAGGTACAGGCTGATTTTTCTAGGACGCCTGTGCTTTAGCTAAAGCCACCTGGGTTTCTGCCACCCCCACAGCGACAGTCACTTCACTGCAGCAGAGACGCCGAGATTCAGCCGAGCTTCGCAACTGTGTCCCTGCTCTATAAGTAGCGCTTCGAAGTACGTTCTATCATGAGCCTTACTACGGTTTATTAATAAATGATGGTCAGTCAATTTACCTCTAATGCTCTTAGCCTTTTTAAATACATTCCGTTCCGATATCGCTCGTGTAAGAGTGCGTCATTACGTATTACACATTACGCGTCAGAGACACTTTGATAGAGCTCAAAAGGAAAGGATTTATTATATTTTAATAATCCTTTGCTCTATTTTGCTCTCCGTACACTCAGCTATGTTCAAGGGCTCTCCAGATTTAATGTTCTAGGCACAGGCCCTGCGTGCACCCTTTGCTTGGCTGCAGCTATGAGCAATCAAAAAAATCACATTGTGTTAATGCAGCCCACTCATTGCCTTAGACACAGACAGGTTGGGTGAGTCACATGGGCTAAACCTTGTGTAGCTGCAATGCAGACTTTTTTTTTTTTTTTTTTTTTTTAAACTTACATAAGTAAAGCTAGATGGCAAATAGGAGGGTTATATTAGAAAGTCTTCTGGGTTAGGACAAACACTTGAGCCCCTCTTCAGGTGAGAGCTGCACTTGAACGCAGTGAGAGCTGAGGAGGGACCTCTTTGCCCCCGCTATTGTTTGTTCTATGCAGGACCCAGACAGCGCTAATACTAAATTCATCTCATTGTCCTCTGCTTTTGCTCTGATGCAAGCTTAATAGATCGGGCTCATGGAGCTTACATGGTTTTGGGAATTTTATATTATACAGAATTTTATACTGATGCTGATGTTACAGGTGGCTGATCCAGAGATAAGACCAGGAGAAAGCTGGGGAGGGGTAGAGCGAAAGGATCGAAATGCAGACCGGGGGCAAGAAGAAAGGCGAGGATAATGTAGTATCCTGTTATCAGCCATTAATTAACAGCACAACATCCAGAGGCACTGCAGGAGCCTGGAGAGTTCTCCGCTGCATTCTGCTTTGCTCTGCATTGCTGCTCTTGCTGTATATAACTGGAGCTCTGCCATTCTCTTTATCCTCCTCAGTTTGCATTATGTGAAGTCTGGCACTCTGCGTGTTTCAGACGTGTCAGCACCTTCCTGCCACACCGACGTTAATACACTGCCTTAGAGTACACTGCTGTTATTCCAATAGAAATGCAGTAAATCAGCAGAATGCAGTGACTTGTAACAGAAACAGGGTGACTCACTTTAATATGCTGCAACGGAAATCTCGACATTGTGTTATTACTGTTATAATAGGTAAATTATAGGTAAATTTGTTTTTGGAAGGAAAGTCATTAAGGGGCATTAATTAAGAGCACCCAGAGAGTTCTCAGAGAATCAGCATCCCGTCAGCTATGATTGATCTGCGTCTCGGAGCCATTATTCCCAAATGCATTTGGAGCATAATATATCGTTTGATATCCTTTGATAAATTTGGGTTGTTCTGCACCGTAACCGACAAACTGCACCGAGGAACATGAAACGTGATGGTGTTCTGAGCATAGAGTTAGTTGTTGCCTGCATACAAAAAAATGAGAAGAACTTGTTAACCTACTTAAGTTGTGATCATCTTTGTATGTGGCACAAGCACGTACAACGTGAAAAAACACAAAACACTCAGTCTTTTGCACGAACAGTCAAAAATCAACTCAAATGATCTAAAAGATGTTCTTTAATGTTATTGAACTCTGTACAGCATGATTTAATCCTTTTGTGAAGTTCGACTAGTGAAAGTGTAATAAATGGCAGTGCAGCTGTTTTGCATTCTTTAGAGAAACAGGAGCTTAGTACTGAACACAGGATGAGCAAGTGTTATTGTGTCATATAATATATAATAGCCAATCGTGTTCCAATATGCAAATGCATGCCAGACAACACTGGTTTATCAGAACAAGGGGATGGGCATGTAGTGTTTTTTTTGTTTTTTGTTTTTTGTTTTTTGTCCCTCATGAAGTAAAAGGTACATTTAAGCAGTTAAGCAGTGTCTTATTTGATATAGGCAAATCTACAAACCAGGTTGTGAGTGATTTTACGTGCTACTATAGTGTCTTTATTCCATGTTCTTTGAGTATCTCACCCACCCCATGCTCTCTTAGTAACACTTTGCTGTCAAGTTTTAGTGACCTTATATCTCTGCAGACATCTTGAGTGAAGTTTGGTTTGGGATCTTCTGCAGAGTGGCATTCTGTGTCCCGTCATGTGAGCTACTGCAGCTACAGCCAGTCCAGCTGTCCAGCGCACATGTCACTGTGCAAATGACAAGCTTTTACAACACACAGAAGCGAATGACATTCTTACTCCTCGCAATTTGAATGAGAGCGAGACACATTGTCCTCCTGAGGGATGTTCTGCTGTGTCTTAAAGTTGTGCTGTACCAGTCAAATGTGTAAATCATGTATGTATTCAATGGAGTGACTGATAAAAGAATTACTAAAGTACTAAACGCATTAAAGCGCACCTATTATGGTTTTGAAACGTGCCTAGTATTGTTCTAAAGGTCTCATACAATAGATTTCCATGGATCCGAGATCGAAAAACACTTTGTGCTCATAATTTAAATTGCAGCATTACCAAACTCCAGTTTGTCGTGTGCTTTGATTTTTTTTTTAACTTTGCAGACTTTTTACATTCACAAACAGCTCTATAACACACTACATGAAAGGTGATATTTGAAAAACCATAATAGGTGCACTTTAAATGTTGGCCATAGCTACTGTTTAATGGGTTTTTAAGTATGGACAAGTCTTACCTGCCATGTCGATGGCAAAAGGTCGGTCAGCCTTCCAGCCTGTGTACCAGCCCACCACTTTGCCCTTTTCTACGATGGGGCGCTCATACCTCCGGCCCCCTACGAGTCCTACCGGCCATACTGATACTCCTTTAGTCGACCGCATCTGAGAGGAAAAAAAGAATAAAATGCGTTCAACATGTGCGCTAAGAATATGACACAATTTATGTTTAATAAAAAGCTTCAGCAAACACACACTTCACCTGTCTTTCCTCTAGGGACTGCAAAATTCATTTCTAGATATAAAATGTTCATATATGGTTTGTGTTGATCTACTGGTGCTTGTTGTGAGGCCATCTATTTTTATTGAATTTCAGTAGATGAGAGAGGATTTCTGTGGGATTGTATTACAGCGTGTTGGCTCATTTTCAGTTTGAATAACCTCATCCATCTGCAGCCACTGTGAAGCTGGAAAAGCAATAAGATCATTCGCACCTGATGCAGCACATTGTTTATATTGCAGATGTTCTTTTTGATGGTAGCTTTCGGCTGGTGCAAATTAAAACAACCTAAAGCTAAATGATCTTTTTGTTCTTTTCACTAGAGGAGTAACGGAACTATAAAGTGTGGATAGGGTTCAAGGAGAGTGTGAATAAGCCATTTTGATTTTTTTTTCCCCCTCAAAAAAGTCAGAGTAGGCTTTAAATATTTAATGGCTGTGCTATTCATGTAAGCATGGTACGTGGCATTGTGAAGTGTCAGACGACGATGCCTGTAGGCTGAAGGAAGCTTTGAAGCTCGTGCTTGGAGTGTTGCTGTATCTGAGCTGCTCGACTCTAATACCGTCCCTTCACCACCCCCTTCCCATCTGCTCCTAGGGACTTTTCAAAGGCTTCTCCTCCTTAATGGAGCTCTATAAATGGGAGTCTAAATCAAAGCCGGAGAGCCGGAGAACTCTCCAGTGTAGTCAGGACATCAACGCCTGCAGCTGCACAATCATCCCTCTGAGTCATCAACTACAGCAGCACCGACATGCATCAAATACCGCTAGATTCATTGCTGTCAGAGTGCAGAGACATTCTGGTTAAGCAAGCAGTGGCATCATAGAGCGTCTTCCGAGGTCAGACCTAAGAACACATAAACCTGCCATAGCAAGAGCAAAAGACATTAGAGCCTGCTAAAGAATAAGCTTTAATCTCTGGAGGAAAGAAACCTTTTATACAAAAAGAACGAAACATCAGTTTTATATGAGCATACAAAATGCAAGGCAGTGTGTAGCTGAATTCATGAAGAAAGTCAATTTCTTGATTCATTTTCAGCAACTGCTTTATCAGTCCCTTCAGGATTGAGCACAAATAAACACGGAATCAAGCAAACTCCGCAATATTCGGAGGAGCTTGCGATTTTTCAAAATTACCACAGATTTTCTGCAGATTTGGGCAAAGACACAGCATGTGACATCATCACACCATGCATTCTACCAAAGGCCTCTTCGATTCACATGTCGAACACTCAAAGACCGTGCAAAACAATTTTGTGCAATTGCAGTCTCACCAATTCAAGTAGTTTTCCTAAAAACAAGCACAAAAAATAACCTCCTCAAATTTTGTAAAAAGCCACAGCAAAATTAAGCATTTTTGGCCACAACAATCACAAAAAAAAAAAAAAACCTCAGCAAAATCCTGTACGGACTACTTTATTCTGGTTAGGCTCGTGATGAGACCAGACAGGAGTACACCCTGGTATGCCAGTCCATTGCAACTCCACCTTAGAGTAGGCAGTCCACCTAGTGGCAAATTTTAGGGAGGTGGGATGAAACCAGAGAACCCAGAAGAAACCCACACCGCCATGGGATGAGAGTGAAAAGCTCCACACAGACAGTACCTTGGACTCTGGAGCTACAAGGCACCAACACAACTTGCAGCAGCATCATACCACAAAATGTCAAGTTAAAAAAAATGTCAATTATGTTCGTCACCACAGGATAGAAAAGACCCACATATATAATATAATGAGGTAGTACTATCATAATGAAGGAGCTGCCTCTTGTTATGAATGTGACTGATTTGAGCAGTGATAATAAGGCACTTAGACTGCTGTGCTCCAAATCAAGCCTGAGGTGTTTTATGTGCTCGTGTTGAGCGGGGCTGCATTCATCAGCACAACTGCATTATGTTTTGCCCTTTATGGTCTATTCCATGTGCTCAACTCCGTGTCCAGCTGTGCTGAGAAACTGAATTGAAAGAGAGGAGGCGGGGGAGAAAGAGAGGAACTCTGAAGACAAAGCCAATGCTGATGATGTAAAGAGTGTCTTTCACTCTCACGAGGCCTGTGGCATGAAAACAGCTGATCTGGAAGGTAATGCATATAGCAGTGAGATATGTGAAGAGAACACAGAATGGAGAGAATAAAGACTAAAAGATGGAAAAGAGGAATGTGCAGTTGCTATCGAGATATTAAAACATAAGAGATAGGAGAATATGAGTTATGAGATAAAGGACTACAGCCTAGAGTGGGGTGCGGTAATAGAACACAAGGGTGGGAAGATGGAAATAAACAGGACTGTGATCAAAGTGAAAGGCAGGGGAAAAAACGAGCCTGAGCAAGAGATGTTGCAAAGATGAAGCAATACAAGAGAAATTCCTCTATCAGCTGTTTATGTATGGACTATAGTATTTTCCACTTTCATGCTCTGCGGAAATTCAGACAGACATTTAAATATATTAAATATATTTCATTTCAAAAACAAACATGCGCACTACACTTTCCTTATTTATTCAATTTGTTAAAAGGTGCTAAAGCTTTGCCTTTGCTTTTGACTCCTTTGCGCATTTGTCTGTGAGGTTAGTGCACCTTATATTAAAGCATACACCTTAAATGTCTTATTGGTTGACTGGAATTTTGAGCAGCATGTCCTCTAGCCCTTAGCCACAGACACTCAATGAACCGTGGCATTTCACGCAACATGGCAGAACGATCTGAACTGAGGAGTCCGAAGCAGCTTTCATTATTCCAGAACTGTAGCTGCCTACCAGTGTAGTCACACAGCCCTACATTAATACAGCTAACAGAAAATATCAAAAGCTTCTTATGATTATCTGCTGGTATTGTGTGAATAGTGAATAATTGAACAATTTTAAGCTAGATACTTTTTTCTAGTATTATGGCTATATTAACTTTTGTTACCCATTTATTTTCCTTTGAAAGAGAGAGATGTGACTTAGTTCACATGCAAAAAGATAAACAAAATATTGTGGAGTTGAAAAATGCAAGTTTCCTCGATCAAGGCTATGTGAATTGTCACTCAGGTCAGTGATTGTGTTTCTTCAATAATAGTGCACTGAACCTGAATTTAAGCTCTAACTAATTAATTGATTGGCTGGGGATGAACATGAACCTAAGACTGAAGGCTCTGGTCATGCTATCTTTATTTAATGTAGAGACATTTGATGCAGCTTTATACTAGCACACATTGTATACGTGATTTATGCAAACTTGTGCGCAGGAAGTGATTCGCATTTTGTTTGCAGCAGTAATCTGCTGCAGGAAGTTATTGACTTGCACACGCATTAAAAGCAAACCGCTGTGTTTCTGCAGCTCCTAGATCCCTGAAATACCTGTACAGTATGTGTTTTACATTGCTAATCCCACAAATCTGTCAGGTTCTCAATCCCACAGGTTAATGATTATCAGGCTGCTCGCTCATACTTCTGAAGCTGGCAGTGAAATTAAGCTAATGTTATTTCCGGGATCATACAATTGCCCAATTTCCCTCAAGGTATCAAATATCCATCGAACAAGTGCAAGTCTCTCTAGTCCATCAAACCATAGCCTGATTAATTTTAAACGATAACAGTCATCTAATAAAGTCTTGCTCAGATTAACTGTGCTTTGTGAGACAGGCTCTTTTAAAACAGTAAAGGTCATTTTGATTGAACATCTAATACTAAGTCAAGGTGGGCTAATACTGGAGTTAAACTGGCAGGACCACAGGGGAGCTCTAGCACCTTTGTTTCATGTGAAATGATGGCAAGCAAAGCTTCGCTCCAGTCTGAGAACGTATCGTAAATTGGTTTGAATCATTTATTCACTCACTCATTCATTAATTCTCATTAAGCACTTCATCCTGATCTTACAATTTTCATGAAATCCATTTAACTATTCTGTGTGACAAATCACACCAACACATATACACAGCCCACACACACATACACATATAGCTGCACTAACACCCCTGACCTTTCTCTTATTGTTTTGGCAATGCATGTTTACGGTGAAGTCCTGTTTGCCCTGCTGATGTTCATAATCATGCAGCTCTTCCTGCTGTTTTATAGTACTTCAAATCGTTACATAAATTACTGAATGATGCCTCAACCTTTAGGTTGCCTGGACTGTTTTTTTCCCCTGCTATTACTAAAGCCAATCCAAAGCTTTCAGTGTCTAATCTACTTTGTATAGCTAGATGAAACCGTCCCTATTGTGCTTGCCAGCTAAATCAAATACGCTTACATCTTTACACTGTAGGCTTTTTTTTTAATGGGATTGATCTTTTAATTCAATTTCATAGGCAGTTTGTGCAACCTATAATTGTCTCAAAAACCGTTTAGATCAGACTTCAGTTAAGAGCTGAGTGAACTATTGATGGACAGAGGAAAGGATTATTATAAGGAAAAAAAATATACTGCTTTTCATTCTGCTAGGCTGAAATCTGACATCTTTCTTCATTTCATCAGAAGATATTTAGATAGCCTACAAAGGTGTATGCCAAGACTGACAAGGAATCGGCTACTGATCTTTTTTTTTGTTTGTTTTTTGTTTTTTTAAGTCTGATCATGCAATTGTAGCTTGGTAAATTGCGCAATAGGGCGGAAACTAGAGCTTGTACTGAAAACCTGTTTTAATCCCAGTAAAATGATGGCAGTTTTCCCACGTCGTTGAAACACATCAAGGAAATGATGTTCCACCTCTGAAAGCCATCTTAACCCCTGATCAGAATTTAAATGATGTTTGAACTCGTTTGAGGGGTTTCGACTGTTTGAAGAAATATGCCACTCGGATGTGATTTTAAAAATAACAACAACGAAAAAAATTGGAACTATGCACGAGCCCGACTGGCGCAATCACGACTAACTTTTGCTATTTCTGTTTGTTTTAATGTAAGTCTACCTCTTCAAAAAGCTCCAGGCTGTACGTGTTATCATCGTCGGCGAAGAACACGACTCCGGAGTCGGTGGCTGTGCGGTGCGCGCGGAGCCACGAGAGCGCTGCGTTCCTCTGCTCGGTGGCGCGCGGCATGCCGGCCCGTTTAAAGCGGCGCGGAGTGAGCACGTGCAGGTGCGTGTACGGGACGCGGCCGCGCGCCAAGAAGCGCGACACAAGCTCGGTGCGACTTGCGGAGTCCTCCACCACGATCCAGTGGAAGTGCGGGACCTGGCGGAAAGTGTTGGCCAAGCGCGTGAGCTCGGCTTTCTGCACGGCGCGGCTGTACGTGGGTGTGATGGCGTAGATGAGCGGCGGCGGCGGCGCGGTGCGGTTGGGCGCATGGACAGCTGCGTCCCGCCGGGGCGCGCTGCTCAGCCGGGACAGGTACGAGTGCGCCGTGTTGCGCACGGAGGACCTCTTCGTGTCGATGTCTATCACGATGATGACGATCAGCACCCATGGAAGCAGGATGAAAAAGCGGCTGTAAAAGATGGACTTCATCATGGCAAAGTTAGGACGCTGCCGGAGATGCGGGATCACCAATCCATCTCAGTCAGGCGGAATAGACTGCTTTAACACGAGTATCCTCAAGGATGCGGAGTTAACAAGAACTTAAAGCTATCTCCATCTAACATAATCTACTCGCTCACTATCTATTTCAATACATCTTTAAACCACAGACTGGATTGACTTTTTTATGCTCTCACAGTCCACCAGTGTTCAAACTTACGCAGTTCTTACAGCGGCTCTTCTACAGAGCCATCCTCTGTCCGTTCCTCCGTTGTCTCCTCTAAAAAATAACAAAAATAAAAAGGCTAAAGGCGAGGCAAAAACGAGGTATTCCTTTACTGATCAGCATTGAAAGCGATGGCAGGAATAACAATCAGCAGGTACAGGTACAGTTATTGCACTGGGTCCACAGAAAGCAGTCCCTGAACGCATTGCTGGCTTTGCCTCCATCTGTCCTCTGAGATGCGCTTCTGAGCTCTGAAGCTGAGCCGAGAAACAGTGCGCAGGTCCAGCTCTGATGCTGCTACTGCCTCAGATATAACAGTGCTGTCATGTGAGGGACTGAGACTTCACTCTCTTCGTTTGTGTGTGTGTGTGTGTGTGTGTGTGTGTGTGTGACTTGAATACTAAACGATCTGACTGAAACGCAACGGAATTAAACACTCACTAAATTGCCACTGTTACTATATTTCTGAAAAAATAACAAAGATGCCGCATCCATTTGACTTTCCTGCGCATTTTATGCAGCTAGACTTACAGTAATTACAGTAACTATAGCATCAAACTCATCCTTGAACCTTGCACTGTGATTCTAATATCATCAATATGGCTGCACAGGATAATAGATGCATTATTAAGTGCGTGGGCACAGGGCACACCTTGGAAATAAGTCTTGCCAGCTAAATCACAATAGAGATGTACTTTTTTTTTTTTTTTTTACGGTATTTGGCAGATTCTCTTATCCAGAGCAATTTACATTAATCTCATTTATACAACTGAGCAATTTTAGGATTAAGGGCCTTGCCCAAGGGCCCAACAGTGGTAGCTTGGCAGTGCTGAGGTTTGAACTCCTGACCTTCTGATCAACAACACAGAGCCTTTAACCACCGAGCCACCACTACCCTACGAATTTATGCAATTCATGCCGACCATAAATCATCCAGCACGTGTGTAGCTGTTTTGACCGAACCTGTTGAGTATTAGGAACCACTGTATTTACCTTCAGTGTGTCTTGTTTCCACTGATCTTTCAATATAGATGACCACACAGGTCATTGTGGTGCATTCCACAAAGATTTTTAAAATCTCTCTTTGATTAGTTACTTAATATGGGAAATTTAAGAATATTGGTAACTTGTATCAAGATGGAGCAGCATGGTAGCACTGTGGGCAGTGTTGCCTTCTCACATCTCCACAGTCTCCGGCTTGATCCTGAGCTCTGGTTACTGTCTGTGCAGAGCTTCTATGCATGTTCTCTCCATTTCCATGTAGGTTCCGTCTGGGTTCTCTACCTTCTTCCCACCTCCCAAAAACATCCCAACAGGTCGACTGACCAAGCTGAATTGCTTTAGGTTTGAAAGAGTGTATGAATACGTGTGTGCGTGTTGATTTAGATCGACTCTTGACCCAGCAAGGATGTATTCATGTCTTATGCCTATTATTTCCAAGATAGGCTTGGATTTCACATCTCTGTGGTTGGGGGTTCAATTCCCACCTCTGTCCTATGTTTGTGGAGTTTGCATTTTCTCACCAAGATTCAGGGGTTTCCGCTGGGTACTCTAGTTTCCTCCCCAGTCCAAAAACATGCAACGTAGGCTGATTGGCATTTCCAAATTGTTTGGTGTGTGTGATTGTGCCCTGTGATGGGTTGGCACCCCGCTCATCTTGTCCCCCACCTTGTGTGCCAAGTCCCCTGGGATAGGCTCCAGGCTCCCTGCGACTCTGTTTAGGATAAATGGAACAGAAAATGAATGGATGTATCAGGATGGGCCGATTTAAAGCATGTATAGTATTTCTTGTGCCTATCATGAATTTTTACTATTCAGTGCCGATGTTCTCGTCATGCCACCGTAATTTCTCACTTTATCTGTATCCATATAAATGGTGTGATTGACCGTGCTGTCTGTATCTCTCTTTCTTCTTTTGGGCTGTCTTGCAGAGACTGAAAGCTCCATCTGTTGGCCTTCATTACATGAAAGCGTATCGCAATTTCTGTTTGATAGATAACCCCAGTGGCAAGCATCTAATCTTCTGATGCATGACTAATGTCAACTGAGAAGAAACATAGTAATTAAGTTATTCATAATGTTTTAGAAAGACAATGTGGCTGAAATGGCTGCCGTATTTACCCCAAAGCAATATGTTGTTCATGTCGGCACTGCTGTGTCGTACGTTCCCATCTCTCCTTCTTGAGCACTGTGACAGCTACCTGTTGTGACATCTAGTCTTGCCCTCCTTTCCCTTGATACATAAGCCACTGTCAGCTCGGAAAATGTCAATCAAGTGGAGGATGAGAGGGAAGGATGGAGGCTGCTGTCACAGGCCACTGTCTCATTGTGGAGACGCTTTTGTTCAAGATGGTGAAAATGTGACAGCTCTGTCACCTAGAATGAAATGAAAGAAAAGTAGAGCAAAAGAACAGAAGCCAATGAAAGAGGCTCAAGAAAGACACAGAAAGCTTTAGATAGCATTCATTTGTGGCGTGAAATGAGTGTCACATGGATTGACTAGTGTGAAATGGGAAGGAAGAAGCTGATGGAATAAGAAGGATGTGTTCCATGGACCCATCTGAATCATAATTCACCAGCAAGTGTAAAAGAGCAATAGCATTTTCTTTTTACACTCTATCCCTCCATCCATGTTGACAGCAGAGGAGGGACTGGAGTGTGATGTTTCTGAAAGATGGAGGGAGGGATGAGATGAAGAGAGGAGGGACAGGGAGGAGACTGAAGAAAGTGGTTTATTGATGGAGAAATATTTCTTCAATACTTCAAGTCAAGCATCCAATGTGCAATAACAACAAATTAAAGCCCTGCCCCATGAAAATAGATCACAGCTCAACTAGATTAAGTGATCATTTAGATCTCAATTCAATAAGTGTGTGGCAAAGCAATTTAGATCCTCATAATGAATGGGAAATATAGCCCATGCATGCCAACACTATTTGCATAGAAATGGCTTTTCATCACTTTTCTTTATTGTGTGAACTTGACTCAAGCTAATACATTTTCTCAGTGTAACCCAATCGAAACGGGTTTACGTTTTACTAGATTTGGTTTCTATGTTACAGACTGTGGCAAGGTAATGCTACAGAGTCTACTTTAAACTAATCACAGCCATTTGGAAATTGTTTCAATTCTTGTTTCTGGTTGGATTTAATTTCAGGATTAAAGCATTCATAGCTTTTCAACCTGATTGCTGCTTATGAATAGAAACGTTTCTTATAGTTTGCCACAATAACTGTTCTAGAGTAAAATGATTTTAAGCTACAAAACAAATAATATTGATCAAATAGTAGCTTATTTCTGCAATTCAGGAAATTGCAGCGCTTCCTTTTAAATGTTCAGGGAATTTTAACAAAGGGCGATATTTCCCAATTTTTATTTACAGAAATACTTATGAAAAATTAATTTCAGCCAACGATTCTCCCCAAGACACATACAAATAAATTGGACGTGATATTGCAACATTTCTAATGCCACATTAAGAGAGGTAACAGTTCAACACTGCAATAACATGAATTTTCAGCAAAGCTATAAGATCAATTGTGTTGAAACAACCTTGAGTCCCTGGCATGATATCTGTTATGGGATTGATTTGCATAACAAAAGTAAGTGTCTTTCACAGCACACACTCGGGTAAACAGAGGAGAAAGGATGTGACATGAGAGCTGATGAATATTAAGACTGCACCAATACAGCATAATGATGTTTCTAAAATCCTAGCCTACCCTAGAGATATGAGATCCACATAAGCATGTATTAGCATGTGATGCCAGGTTACACTCTGTGTTTGATTTGACCAATTATCTGCTATATCCTTTAAGATGCATCTAGCATAGTAATTCTAATCTGGTGCCAGTGAATCATTGCACTCCATGAGTGATGATTCATGTGTTGGCTGTGGATGATTGCTATAAAACAGCACTTGTTCATACATCTGGCTCTGGGCCATGGAAGCTGTAAAAGACCAGTTCCATACTTAATGAATTTGGGGAGAGATTATATTAGTCTGCCATGGGCACACGTGAGACAAGACAAACGGAGAGAGAGAGAGAGAGAGAGAGAGAGAGAGAGAGAGAGAGAGAGAGAGAGAGAGAGAGAGAGAGAGAGAGAGAGAGAGAGAGAGAGAGAGAGAGAGAGAGAGAGAGAGAGAGAGAGAGAGAGAGAGAGAGAGAGAGAGAGAGAGAGAGAGAGAGAGAATGAGAATTAATGTGCATTGTTAATGAAGTCTGCCTTTAGAAATGCAAGGCAATATCTTTGTCTTGTGAATGCTGTTGTGCCTAATTCTGGCTCTTACCAAACAGCCACTTTGTACATCTGTGGTGGAGAAAAGCATCTCAGAATGCACAACATGTGAAACATTGAGGTGAATGGCAGAAGACCAAATCAGGTTCCACTCCTGTCTGCCAAGAACAGGAATCTGCAGCTACAGTCTCACCAAAAACTGAACAAAGACTGATGATCAGATTCTGATATCTGATGGGAACATTAACAGATGCTCGTGACCTGTTGTGCTGCACTGCACAGCTCCCACATGATTGGCTCATTGGATAATTACACAAATGAGCAGGGGTAAAGATGTTCCTATTAAAGTGTCCAGTGGTTGTATATCTTTAGATGCTCTAGTATATGAGAGATCGTGTAAGAGAGTTGGCATTTGGATTAGCATTTCAAAGCACTACCTGGAAAGAAAACTGTTTGCAATTGCAATTTGGCCCAGAAAACTTGGCATGCCACATGCCCATCAGAATTAATTGGTCTCATCTCTCAACAATCTAATTTGTTAGCATGACAAGTTGTTGTTAACAATAAAGAGCAGTGGCAGGCGGATCAATTAGGCTAGTCTCTGTGGTCCATGTTGTGGGATGGTGTAGGTTCACAGGGACCTGGGGCTGGTTAAAGTGAGTTTAAAGCATGCAGGCTGGTTTCCACACTGTCCCTGCTGAGCTGCACTGTCCGTCTGTTCATACAGCCCCCTGACTCTGTGTCCCTAAAGCTGATGAATGGCTGTGCCCTTGGTTCTGCTTCTCTCCTTGGGAAAAGGACACTCATTAAGCTCTCGGTCTCATCAGTGTAAAGCAGGACATGACTAATAGACCTCACTATCTATCTATTTTTCTCAATCTTAGTATCTCTTTTATTTACTAAAAAGCGGACTTGATTAAATCATCTGATTATCAAATGTTGAGAAATGACAGATTTCTAACATAAGTGTTTTCTGAAATTGTCTTTAAAATGACTGTCAAATTCATGTGTGATTGGGTCTCTAGATCAACATATTGTATGTGATGCTGCAACGTTACTTGCCAGTCACTTCCACAATGGATTTCCAACCCGGCTCTAAGATCAATTATGATGAAACAACCTTGAATCCCTGGCATGATACCTGATATCTGTTCTATCTTTCTCTTTCTATCTTAGCATCACATGATTAAGAAACACTGAGTCTTCTGCAATTCCCTCTAAAAGGACTCTCAAATTAATGCAATTTTTGTATGCTCCACACATAGCTTCCTCCACGTTGCATAAAAATAGCTTGCACGTAATGGCTAAAAGCCTTTAACAGACTCTGAAAAAAGGCATGGACCAAAATGCTGCATCATTATCCATTTCACTTGCCATAATTTCCCACATTACACTTTAGCATTGCTATCTCCAGAATGGTTCTTTGTAGAAAGTTATTTGCAGGTTCTCTTGATGGGGTGCTAGCTCAGTGCTGGTAATTAAGCCCACTCCCAAACACTCAGCACTGCCTGGCAGCTTGTTACATTTATAATTTCAATAAGGTGGTGTGTACCATGTACCATGCACCATGCATATGAACAAACACCACAGCAAACCCAAATCAGTCTTTCCTCAGAAACACTACATAATTGGACCATTCCCTAAGCATGGAGCTGTTAAGTATGCCTCTTGTTGAATTATGGATGGCCGGCAAAATGGGCAATAAAATATGAATGGCCGGTTTTTGTAGCCTTTGCTGCTCTTATGGGCACAGATGTTAGATGTGCAGCTTGTGAGGTTTAATAAAAAAAAAATTCTGCATTGGAAAGAGCATCCAGCCCTTATTGGGCCATCCTTAAAAACATATGGCTATAGATGATCATCTAAAGTCCCCATGTCTACCTTTCTTTCAGGCATCTGTCTGTGTAGCATATTAAGTGTGGGTGTGCGATATGTTTTTTAGAGTGCTAAAGCCAACCTATTTTAATGACTCACTGTGTTCGATTTTTTGACCATTTCTCAAATCCGCACTCCAGCAAACGAGCCAATTTGCTTTTGTAGGTATGCCTCTTTTTTTTCAGGTCATTGTCTTGAGCATTTTTGTCCCCTGTGCATCATGGTGACGAGACAGACCATAAGACAGACAGACAGACAGCTGAAGGAGAAGCAGGGGAGCAGTCTACTGGCTGTTTCACTGTGCTGGGAGTGAAGCATGTGGTGTCCCTGCACATGGTGCTCCATAGGATGTAATTTAGCAGCTATGGCCAAGCAGAAGCCATTGTGTTACACATCCACAACAGCCAGGCACACATTTGAGGTGGGATTTCAGTATAGAGAGAGAGAGAGAGAGAGAGAGAGAGAAAGTGAGAAAGAGAGCATGTGTGTGTGTGTGTGTGTGTGTGTGTGTGTGTGAGTGTGTGTGTGTGTGTGTGTGTGTGTGAGGAATATCAGGATGTAGGGTGGAATAAGAATTACAACAACACAGAATTGCTAAGGACAGAATTCATATTCCAGTATCATGCCAGCAGGTTAATAATGTTGTCCCAGTGCCCTCTATAACTCTTATCGGGACCCAGCTCAGCTCCGCCTCATGCTATGCCCGAGATGCATGTTAAATTATTTTTCTCTGCAGATACTGTCAGGGCATAATGCCACGTATATTCCAAACACAAGCTCGTGATGAAAAGAGTCACCTTTAGATGCTTATGCTCAATAATGTAAATGAATAACAAATGTGTTTTATTGATTGCACAGACAAACTCACTCTGCCTCATATATGAAAACTGCAGTGTGGCTTCAGTGTGTATCATTGTAACCATTATTACAACGTTTTATTTTTATTTATTAATTTTTTTTTAATTAATTCAAACATATTTTATGCTGCTCAGTAAGCATACTGTATACTGTTTTAAGAGGTAATGCAAATATCAAGAGTAGTACTACAAGACACTGTGTGTGTGTGTGTGTGGGTCTGTGTGTGTGTGTGTGTGTGGGGGGGGGGGGTGGGGTGGTATAATGCAGATCTGTCTCTGCCTCTAAGCTTCATTCTGCAGAGCTCATTAGCAGGTACTGAATGGGTAAATGTGCACAGAGGAATGAGGAGACTTGGAGGTGCGCAACATGGTGTAAAGTGTGCTGTGTGGGTATGGGCAAACACAGAGCATTAGGCAGTTTGGCGTTATTTATAGAGATGTGATATTAATGAAGCAGGGGCCACTGTGCTTTCACTACACCACTAAAGCCACTGTAATGGACTGATAAAGTACTCTGGACCTCAGGGCTACTAGTGTGTGCGTTGGACTGTAAAGTAAATAGCTGTGTGAGTGGTTTGGACAAGGGGAAGTTGGTTAGTAGCGTAGGTGTGGAATAATAAAAAGCGAGAGGTGAGATTTGGGTTTAGTTGCTGCTTTGCTTTTAGATGTAAGAGTGTGAGAAAGGAAATAATGGATATATAATGGTGTTCGTGTTTAAGCAGGGGGATTTCTGGCATGGTGGCATTTTCTTGGCTGTAATGGAAGGCAAAATCCTCAGGCCTGGCTCTACATAGTTTGTCATACACATTCAGATAATGACCCATCTGCTACTGCCTGATGATCAAACAGCTTGATGCATAAGGGGGAGTGGGTGTTGAGAACATTGTTGAAATATGAGTTCAACAAGGCCATGGTGCCATTACAGGAGACCTACTGCTCTCTAGAGGTGATTTTTAGTATTACCCAGCAGTATGATGGCTTTCGATTAATGATAACCACTTAAATATCTATGTAATCTTTACATTGTATGACATTATGGATACAGATGTTTTTTGTTGTGTTTGTGTTGTTTGACCTTTAGGAAGCATCACCACTTTGAGCTTTTCATATAGCCATGACTGAAAGGGAGATAAAGCAGTTCTGGAGTGCATTTGTAAACCATGCCATCAACATGGCCCTGCAGTTTTCCATTTTTAGACTTCAACATCATGATCTTTGACCTACTCGGACAGTTCTGTGTTCTGCATCTCAGACCCTGTAGTACTTGTGTTCCGCTGACCTGTGTGCTCTCTCCCACAGTATATACTCCCCTGTCATGACTGTAAATTGACAGTAAGCTGACTGTTTTACTCTGACCACATGCAGTGTCATGTAAAGTTCAAATAGTTACTAGCAAATCTCTGTGTGCTGGGAAGGGTAGTTTGCCCATGAGGGATTGGAAAATGAATTAAATGCCCTCCCTCCACTCTCCCTCCTCAGAGCGACACACATTTTTTGCATTCATGATTTAATTAAATTCAAATTTGATTTGTATAGTGCTTTAGACATTAAGACAAAGCAGCTTTAGATGAACATCCAGATTTTGCTCTTGATCCCTAATGAGGCGAAAGTGGTAAGAAAAACAACCCTGAGAAAAGGAGTGCTAGGTGGCACCGGACTCTGAGATTATGTTTATTACAGTGGACAATCAAATACTGAACGGTGAAAGAAGCAAACAGCGTGAATCTGTAAAGTTGTCCAGGTTAGTAGATGACATTAACTTGTTTGGGCTCCTTTCAAATACTAATGCTTCCACATGCTAGAAGGAAGCAAAACATCATGTTATAGCTCATAATCTGGAGCGTGTGACACAAAACCTGTGGTGATAATCACTGTAGTCACTCAGTGTAAAAACAGAACTGGAGTGGGATTCATAACTTCACAGTCAGGAGAGTACAATCATCTAGAATCCTACAGAAACTTAAATGGGACCACCACAATTACAACATTGCATAAACTCCTGGTGTCAATTTAAGAAATTAATGTTGTCAAAAGTTCGGCTGTTCTAATTCTTTATACCCACAACTGAATCAGTCATCACATCTATTATTTCCATCAGATTTAGATCTGCATCATCACACTTTTACACCACATGACACCACATTGAGTGTTGTGCAGATTCAATAATTTGCTACAGCCTCCCACCCTTCACAGACCTGAATTCTGAATTGTGGAAGATTCCTCACACACTAATACTTTCTCTTCCAGGATTTTCCCCTCTTAGCAAGACTAAGTGCACTTAAGACTGAAACTGACCCACTCCACATCCCTCCTCTAAAACCAGGAGACATTTAACTATGCACAAATCCGATATGTGTGTGTGTGTGTGTGTGTGTGTGTGTGTGTGTGTGTGTGTGTGTGTGTGTGTGTGTGTGTGTGTGTATATATATATATATATATATATATATATATATATATATATATATATACACACACACACACACACACAACACTCTATACATAATTTGACTATGAAGTGATGAAGCTACAGAGGGGAAAAAACGGAATCTTTGTAACCCCATGGAATGAATGTCATGTTTTGACAACAACTATTACATCATCAGCCACTGGACAAAATCAGGAAAGTGTGAGAACAGCTTTTGTACTGCAAGTCTCTACTTATGCCAGATAGTATCTGTAAATAAACTACATGACAGCACAGATTAAATACAGAAACTAAATTTAACATAATGTGAAGAATCACAAAATACAACACATGCAAAACAATTGCAGTGTTAATAATAGATATGTTTAAGACCATTGTCCAGTATCCAGCTGTACCTAGAGACTTGGTGGGTTTAATGACATGGCTGTGGTGTTTCACATGCTGGCAGATCCACTCTATATAGTAATGTACATCAATCAGAGGCTCCAGGCAGACTGCCATGGAAATGCCATATGCTATCATGCCCAGTTTAAATGAGCTCTGGATGCCCACCAAGACTCTGGAGTATTGTGCTGCTGGCAGCTCTAGTCACTGAGCTCTGGGACTGTGAAGGACAGCTCATCAGTATTTAGTGTTCATCCTGTCCCTTTTCAGGACTTTTTCCTTGAATCTAATTTTACTCCTTTGCTGATTCCCTTTCCAGGGCCTCAGTTTGAATTCATCCACCCGTTCTCCCTATTTGAACACTACCATTATGTGCTCTATTGATTAAGTGAGTGGCTAGCAGGTTTCATAGTAACGTTTCTTGATTTCCTATCTAAATCAAAAAGTCATTCTTAATTACTTTGTCAAGTAGCCAAGCAGTGCAGACTTCAAAAATCTAACTGCCAATAGCACACAGGTTTTGTGAGTCATCTGTTTTAAGACAGGGCCAGACTCCATGAGGGGTGCAGGCTTTTACAAGCCTCAAAATGGTGCAATGTAATTGCTGATAGCTTTCCCTCAGGATTCTGTTTTATAGAATACAGCTTGCAGCTGTTATACAGTATACAGTGCACTACTCGTAAAAGGAATGCATGCTTTAAAAAATAATAATAATAAAAAATCGGCCGATACAGATAACTGATAGTTCTACCTTTTATGCCTTCTTATAAATTAATAATAATTAATTTAAAAGAATTTTGAAGGAAAATCAAATAAAAACTTTATTCGATCCATTTCAACAAGCTGTTTAGAAAATAAACCTTCCTGACAAATTCTTTTATGTATTTTTTATACCAGTCAGAAAATAAATGAAGATGATCACCACTCTACTACTAACTATGCTATCACAAAACACACTGAGTTTAGCTAAAAAAGAGCAACACAGGATTTCTCTCTACATCAGCAAGTCGCAAAGCACTGCCACTGATGAAAGACAACCATTAAGGAAATTAAATTACTCTCTCTATCTCTCTCTCTCTCGCTCTCGCTCTCTCTCTCTCTTGTTTTTTCTTTTTCAGTAAACAGGAATTTGGGAAGAAGCCTAGAAGAAATGGGGGGAGAAAAACATTACTTATACACCATAATTTTTAGAATGAGAAAGCATACAGAATATTGAAGTGGACCAGCTGGGAATTTTGATTAACTGAAAAATGCGAACCAAATATAAACATTGGCCATATAGGTTAAATATGCAGTTCTTTACAATCTGTTGAATCATTTTCTATAACACACTTTAGTGCTCATTTTAAGTCTTAGTTAACAGTATTTGCATTTAAAGTGTTCAAAAAATAACATTACTATAATCTACAGTAATTATTCTTCCCTTTAATGAAGTACTATGATGCACTACAGTTTAGAATTATCCATCCATCCATTTTCCATACCACTTATCCTACACAGGGTCGCAGGGAGCCTTCAGCCTATCCCAGGGGACCTGAGGCACAAGGCGGGTCACAATTTATTCATTTATTTTAGATGCAGTTTAATCTAAATTTGGCACTTTGTAAGCTTAGGGTAAGATAACTAGGGTAAGTTACAGTAACAAGAAGAATATACTTAGATTTTGATTAAGTAATCAAATGAAATAAAAACAAAAAATAATTTGTACTTACGGTCTATATTAATTACATCTCGGGACTCAGGACTCCTCTTAAATCTTACAATAACAAATAAAAAATATACATATCTTAACAACAATAAACTTTTCCTATTAACAGCTATGTATTCACACATTTCACATGCACTTTTACTACAATGCTACAAATGTTTCTGTACATAGTGCATATGAATGTTGAAAAATCAACATATTTTTTAAAATAGATTTTAACAGTCCTCATTACATCACAAGGACAAGGAAAATAAAAAGATTGGACTAGATCTGGACTAAATCTGCAGCTTGGTTCTGTTTGTTGTCTCTGTTTAACTGCCTACGAGCAAACCAAAAATATTCTGGATTAAACTGGGATAAAATCATACCTTTCGACTGTTAATCAGTCATTCATGGATTCCCCTCAAGTTTTATGTTGTATTATGACGTTTTATTTTGTATTATGAAGTTTTATTTTGTATTATGAAGTTGTATGTTGTATTACTAAGTTGTATTATGAAGACTTCTCTGTTTTCAGCTCCAAGATTTTTATAGCCTAGACTATTCTAACCAGCTTTTCTCACTGCTGCACTCTAGTGATGTTACACTGGCAAAAGAGTCGACTCTTTGAGCATGTTATTTTGGATGAACGTTGAAGCACAGCCAGCAGGCATTACGTTATAATTATTATGCAGGGATATTTACTCATTTGTAGAACACTACTGGCACTACAAATACCTTACTACAAGTACCTTATTGGTACTACAAATAAATTAAACACATACTTGATGCAACAAATTCTATAGTAATGTTATTTTGTTATTTAAAAGGTAGTGTAATATTTTATTAAGTAATTTCTGCAAAATTAGGCTAGGAAGAACAATCACTGCTCAAAATATCATAAACTTTTCCTGGTTTATAAAGAGAAATGGTAAAGGGTCTGCTCTTTAAACAATCAGCTGACTCACTGAAAAGAGCCAACAATTCCCCTGCCTCCTTAACATGGCAGCTGAGCAGACCCTTCTCCAACTGAGTGGGAGAGAGCTTTAAGGTTTTCTTCTGATTGGCTGCAGAATAGCAACGTCAGTTTCATTCAATCAATCGTAACTCCTTCACTGCTGGAAGATTTTAGGACTCACTGTGTGCCTTGGCAGAAATCAAAATTCATCAGATCAGGCTACATTTTTCCAGTCTTTAACTGTCCAGTTTTGGTGAGCCTGTGCCCACTGCAGCCTCATCTTTCTGTTCTTGGCTGAGAGAAAGGGAACCCGATATGTGGCCTTCTGTTGTTGTAGTCCATCCATGCCAAGGTTCGACATGTTGCGCATTCTAAGATGCTTTTCTGCTCACAACAGTTGTACAGAGTGATGATCAAAGTTACTGTAGTCTTTCTGTCAGCTTGACCTCTTTCATCAACAAGGAGCTTCAACAGACCTGCTACTCACTGGGTGTTTTTTTCTTTATTGCACCATTCTGAGTGAACTCTAGAGTGCATGAAAATCAAAGGAGATGAGCAGTTATAGAAATACTCAAACCAGCCTGTCTGTCACCAACAATCATGCCACAGTCCAAATCAGTGAGATCACAATCCCCCCCCCCCCCCCCCCCCCCCCCCACACACACCCCATTCTAATGGTTGATGTGAGCACTACCTGAAGCTTCTTGCCTGTATCGGCATGATTTTATGCATTGCACATCTGCCACATGACTGGCTGATTAGATAATTGCATGAATGAGTAGGTGTACTGGTGTTCCTAATAAAATGCTCAGTGGGTGTAATTCTGACTCTTGGGATCAATTTTAGCAATACTTCCCCTGAACGAGGCTTTATCTGACCACTGTCTCTTTTGGATTTCAGATGAATACAAATTCTAACACTACGTCCTGCCTACATAAGAAATGTGTACTTACACCATTCAGCTGCAACGCTCACTATGAACTATGCAGTGTGATATATTCCAGCTTGTGCGGTTAAATATATCCCTAAGATGTGCCTTGAAATGTAGCACCTTTCACGTGAGAAAAACAATAATTAAAAGATCCATCCCTTGGTACAGTGAACAACTGCACATCCTCCACTAAATCTACTGACAAGAAGATAGCAGAAAAATTAGCTGGTCTTCTGAAAAAGAATTGTGGGAGTCACTAAATGACAAATTCAGCGGCACAGCTATGCAAAATAACAGCCTGTGTAAGATACATGAAATATTGAATGAATAGCTCTTCCTTTTTCTAAATTCTGACTAAACAAAAATACTGATGTTAGGTCTTGAAAGAAGTTTAGAATGCAGCAGCCTCCATCTTTACCAGTAAAAGAACATTACAATTTTCTGCCTATTAAGTTCAGTACTAACTACAAAATCCTGCTCATGACATTTAAATCTCTGAATGGTTTCAGAGAGCTACTGTTAATCCCAAGGATCAATCTGGTGAAAGATGTTTTCTTACACTGCCTTGTAAACTCTGGAACAGTGCTCCAGTTCAATAACTGTTTTTAAATTCTAGCTGGATTTAAAAACAATTTAACTGGATGTTGGTGTTCCACATAATTTTGCCTCTTATTTATGGAGCAAAGCAAAGAAGACAGTCCATTTTATATGAGTCTTTGCTTAGCTACTGAAACATATTACAGAGGCAGGGCCAGGCACGCTCATCCTGAAATTCAGCACTGCAGTCTAGTGGCTTATTCATATCCAAAACACACACAGATAGCTATAACTCTAACTCCTTTGTGTAGTGTGAAAATTTCAGTGCAAATGGTGAATGGACACGATTCTTGGAATGTTTTTGATATGTTTTTTGAACTTGCTTGGATGATAAACTGAAATGATTTGATGCAAAACTGAGTCCATTTAATTGTGATAAACTGAATAGTGTAGGCCTACAGCCATTGGCTGGATGAGAGAAGAAACCTTCATGCTTTGTAATGATTACTATATATATACATATATATATTAAGTATGAATATGTCAAAATAATACTTAAGTATAGTAACAGAGTACAAACATGAACAGCTGTCGGAACATCACCAAATATCGCGATATACCTTCAGTGCCTCACCATGTCAGTATTATCCTAAATACCCAAAGTTTCATAGAGGAATCAGAAAACCAGTTAACCGGTAGGCCTAGCTAACTGTCGTACCTGGATTTATTATTATTGTTGCTGTTAATGAGTCTTTATTGATCATATATACATTACAGCACAGTGAAATTATTTTCTTTGCATATGTCAGCATGTTAGGAAGTTGGGGTCAGAGTGCAGGGTCAGCATTGATACAGCGCCCCTGGAGCAAAGAGGGTTAAGGGCCTTGCTCAAGGGCCCAACAGTGGCAGCCTGGCAGTGCTGGGGCTTGACCTTCAGATCAGTAAACCAGAGCCTTAACCACTAAGCCGTAGTAGTAGTTGTTGTTGTTAATAATAATGATGATGATGATGATATTATTATATTATCATCATCATCATCATTATTATTATTATTATTATTATTATTATTATTATTATTATTTATAACAACAGCAAATGATTCTGTGGCTGGTTTTGCATGAAGTGCTCATGACTAGTTGTTCAAGGGCTTGAGCAGGGTTCAGTGAAAGTTCAATGAGGAAGTAAAGCAGCTGGTTGAAGAGCGTATTTTTGGCGCTGGGCGGTGATCTTCACTAACTGCACAGTGATGCTGATCACCGCCACCATTGCGCGTTAAAGGGCTTGTGTTCACGTCGCTTGGAAAGTCCTGCTTCCTGTCCAATAGAAACACCGCAAGAGCATCGCACGGCTTGTTTATAAAGCGCTGTGTGGTGACAGCGGGAGTAATGTAGCGGCGAGGGAGGCGGTTTGAACGCGGTGGCGGCGGACAGAAACCGGCGCTGGTGTAAATGGGAAATCTGATGGGCGCTCTGAGGTACAAGGAGCCGAGCACCGTGGAGGAATGCGACTCGACGTGGGGGACGGACTCGGAGAGCGACGAGCAGGACAGCGCGGTGTCCGAGTCCACCGGTGCTTCAGACTCAGGGCACTGTGGAGACGATCAAGACGGCTTTCCTCAGGTAAACCGCTCTAGAACAGTACACACAAACTGTCCGTCTGACAGAAAGGCAACAAAGAAGCACCGAGCACAGCGGGGCTCTTCACCTTCATCCCTGACAGGCTGGGAAATGGAGCTCTGTGCGGAAGTGGACACGGTTACTGCTACTAGAATATAATGTTCCTAACGTGGCCTCATTTCGTATTGTGTCAGGCCGTGTTTAAAATGCGACATGAAAGAGGAAAGACGAGGGAAAACGCTGTGCCCCTTGTAGGGTAGCCTCTTACATACAAGCGAGGGCAGTGTAGCCATTTGTTCAATAAAACCTCTACAGGAGAGGGGATCTATTACCAGGACACTTTATTGTGATCATATAATAGATTATAATCTATAATAGGAGAGGGGATCTATTACTAGGACACTTTATTGTGATCATATAATAGATTATAATCTGTGTGTCCTGTTGTTGTGGGGATTAAAAGCAGCTCGCGCTATTTATAGCATCTCCATATCCATATGATCTGATCTCAGTGTTTACTACAATGTTGTTTATTTCGACTCTGTTCATTACAGCTTCTTTTCTTGCTGGGATGTGGGCGCTGTGATGCTAAAACCTGGAGCTTTTCCTGGTTTTAGAAACTGACATTGTAACCTATTAAATCTGACCCAATTTCCTCATGTCTCTGAGATGTCTTGGATTTTTAATTTTTTTTCTTCCATATTGTAAACAGGACCAAACTGCTCACCTGCTATTGCAGTCTAAAGACCCATGGGCTAATCCAACAACGCTTTATCATGGTCTCACTGGGATTTTTGTACTTAATGACTCTTTTGTCTATAATTAAATATGGACAAAATCCACAAAAAGTGTACATGTGGTCCATGTGCAGGTGCAGCACTAGTCTGTTCTATTGTAAACTAAACTATAGTATAATATCATAATATCTGAAGTATACTTTTTTATTGGCCATAGGTCACTTACTATTGTAAGTAGTTTTGCATAATAACTTGATTCATTCATATTTTTAAAGCAAATTTATATTTTAATTATTTGAATTAGTCAGTTGAATAAATGATTGACGGTGGGCCAAGGTCTATTAAATGAATGAGTCATGAGTCTTCAGTCTCTCTCTCTCTCTCTCTCTCACACTCACACTCACACACACACACACACAAACAACATTACCATCCTGACATGGTACAAAATATATTTTAGTTGACAGAACAAGGATCCCAACATTTACAAGTTTGATTTTAAGTTCAAGAGTAAAAGGGTTTGATCCAACATAAAGTAAAGTTAAGAAAGTGAACAACAAAAATTTACAGCTACCTGCTTTTCTTTCTGTCCAACTATAATCCAGTCCTTTTTGGCCACATGCTGCTGTCTGCAATATACTAACAGTCAGGTTAGAGTGTTGCGTTTTGATCTAGAGAGTGAGTGAGGATCAAGAAAGGGGAAAACCTAAAAATGTACAGGAATGCATACGTGGAATCATGCACTAATAGTTCAACTCATGAGCAGACTCATTCATACATTCTTTATGCTTATTTTACTTTTTTTCCTTCTTTCTCTCCTACACAGTTTAATCACACGGCTGAGTCATCCACTAAGATGAAAAGAAGCTTTTATGCTGCCAAGGACCTGTACAAGTACCGCCATAGTTATCCGGTAAAATGTTCACCCACTCTCTTCGCTGTTTTTCCAAGCCATAGCACTGTACTCAGAAACGGATGTTCTTTTAATGGCTTTTTGCTTTTTTGAGTGCCATATTTTTTCACATACTGTAACCTGTTTGATGTATTACAGCAGAAAAAATGGAGTGAAAGACACTAGATTAATGCATCTTCAAATCCAGTTTCGGGTGTTTTGCATGTTTTGTGTCAGGTTTGTAAAAAAGGAAAAATAATTTTGGTGTCCAAATGAAAAATGCATAACTACCTCTCTCCGAACAAGTTCATCATGAGTTCAACATGAGTTCTTCTTAGCCTCAGGGCAATTTATTTATCACTTAGAGACACTTTCTTTATCACTCCTCTTCTCTCCTCCTTTCCATGTGTTTCTCGGCACCTAGAATTACAAGGAGCCTCGGCTGAGAAACGAGTACCGCAATCTGAGATTCTATCTGAATAAGATTCCTCTGATTCCAGATGGTAAGAGTCTGTGTATGCTTCTGTAATCTGCTGAATCTGTTGAATGCTGTAAATGTAAAGTGTATGCACTTAGGTCTTTCTGTGCATTACCATAACTAAGCTTTAACACACTTTTTAATGTTCATTTAATGGATCATTATGTGAAAGAGTTAGCTGTAGGAGAGTCAGTGTGTTTGCTGTTAGAAGAAGGAAATACAGCAGGTAATTGTAAAAGGTGGATTAATATGTTTTGAGGCACCTGTAAAGGTTTATTCTTCAGCTTTAACTTTGGCATTTTATCTTTCGTCACCCTTCTGTGTGAAAATTCCTGTGTGAGTTCCATGAAAATTATATAGGTATTCAGTTTTATATCCCACGTGGAACTGGCACTTGAATATGGGATGTTAATGGTAGTTCATAGTACCTTAGTGCATTACTGTTTTTATGGTACCCATTTGAATATGATCAATGGGTGTGATCTATGGGGCTCCTTTTGGGTTTTTATTTTTTATCACTTAGACATTAATGTCAAATATATAGACAAATTAAAAGACACGCTGATATAGTGTCTTAGTAAGGCGTTAGGCCACGAGCCACCACACCAACTTCAAAGTGCCATGGAATGGATTCTATAAGTCTCTGAAACTGTACCGGCAGGATAGAAAACTTTTCTTTCAAAAAGATATATCCCCAGTTGGTGTTTTGATGATGGTGATGTAGAGCGCTGTCTAAAACATTGTTCCAAAATCCTGTATAGGCATTCGGTTGGGTTTAGATCTAAAGACTGTGAAGGCCATAGCATATGATTTACATTATTTTCATACTCAAATAATTCAGTGAGTAATCCTAGAAGAGACCATCCCTATCAGGATAGAAATATTTCTCCATAGGATTAAGGTGATCAGTCAGAAGATCTTTATTGATTTGCAGTGACCCGTCCCTCTAAGTCAAGAGGCAAGTGGACCCAAACCTTTCCTTTCATTTTTCACCTGACCATTCTGCCCTTAGTAGCACTTTAGATGACTTTTATGGCAGGCTGTGTGGGAGCACCATACATTTTTATATAACACCATATACAGTATATCCTATGAGTTCCTATGAACGCACGACAGCGTCTCATGGGGGAACCCGTGAGTTTGAATGGTGTTCCCTCAGTGACCCATGAACCCTAATGGTAACCCCTGTATTCCACTGAAAATCCCATAGGAATTTCCATAAGAACAGTGACATTCCTGTAACCTTTAATCAGCACATTTGAGTATAATTTTGCAAGAAGGTTGCCTGTGTCATGAAGATAACCTCTCACAAATCATTTCTATTGTGGTTTATGACAATTGCATTCGCAGTTGTGGTGAGAAAATGACTGTTCAGTGTTCTGTGCACTGTGTATGTAATGTTTCTTTGAAAGCCTTGTTGAATCACAAACTCTGAACCTGTGGTATAGATCTATCACACAGTGCGAACAGTAATGTAGCAGTACATAAAACCACATCAGTTGCACATCAGCGTGAGTGATGAAACAGCCTGAGTTGAGCACTCTCAGGAGGCCCATCTCATGCACAGTCACAAACAATGCACTTGGCATTCTCCTTCTTCCTTAATGTCTTTAGGAAGAATTTGTCTCTGCGAGGTGGTTTTCAGATTAGACATCAGTGATCATAAAGTGGATTGAAAACTGAACCACATAGGAACTGGTGAAAAGAGTGGACACAAACACATCCACACAGACATGGTCATAAGCAAACTGAGATCGTCTATATTTTTAGACAGTTATACTTGCATGATTAGGTCTCCATAGTCTTTTCATGGCATTACTTGGCATCGTTTACTGCATTTCAGTTCTCATTACGTGAATGAAGAACTGGTTTGACATTTAGGCAGTGTACCTTTGCACAGCACAGCAGGTAGCATCCAGGGTCCCATGTTCAATCCTGAGTTTTGGGTAACCGTCTTTTCGGAGCGTCACATTGTGTTCGTGTGGGTTTTCTCTGGATTTTCCTTTTTTTCCCCAACTTTACAAAAATACCAGAATCCCATCCAGGGTTTATTTTGTGCCCAGTGTTCCTGGCATCGGCTCTGGATCCATCATGACCCTGACCATGATAAAGCAGTTACTGGAGAAGAATGAATGCTTGTAATTTGAAGTATGCTGCCCACTTGTGTATTATGTTTCCTTTGACACATGGTACAGTAAAGGTTTGTATCTGTCCCTGCAGGAATCTATGTTGAAGAGATCCTCACCAAATGGAAGGGTGACTATGACAAGCTTGAGCACAATCACACATATATACAATGGTAAAGTCAAGCCTCCAGTATTTTTTCCTGTCTCATACGGCAAGTAACAGTGACTTTCTGTTTGATATTGGGTGGCAGTGGTCCCCGGTTCAATCCTGAGCTCAGATTACTCTCTGTATTGTGTTTTGCTCATTTCCCCATATCTATGTGGATTTCCTCTGGGTTCTCAGGTTTCCTCCTGCTTCCCAAAAACATACCAGTAGGTGGATTGGCTAAGCTAAGGTGTATTCCTGCCTCACACAAAATGTTCCTGGGATAATTTGCAGATTCACCGTGGTTACTCAGTGTATGACTGTTTGATACTTGAGAAAGTTGTATCCAAAATGCAAGTTTTAAATTTGTTCAACTAAATAACACTGCTGAGAAGATTTGCCTATGAGTAGAAAGACAACAGGATAAAGAGATTCATTTTTAGGATTAATTAAAGTGTGTGTTCCAGTCGACATTTTCACTTTGTCTTTTGCCGAGATTTACTTACAATGTCTAATAAACCTTAGGATAAATGTTCAGTGTGATCTGAGGCCTACTGCGTGACATGTTTGGTTGGTGTAAGCTCGGTGGCCCTGCAGGAATCAGCAGAACGAAATCAGACCTCACACATATGCTAGCAGCTTTACCACCACTACCGCCACTCTCTCACACACTTTCACATTCTCACACTTTGAACTGACAAAACTAAGGACTATTTGCATAATGTCAATTAGCGAGTTCAAAAACACAAATGTAGAGGAGTTGCTAGTATTGAATTAATAAGAAATGGCAGCCTAGTGAAGCAGGCAGGCAGCCAGCCAGAACTGCTTGGTCTGTTTGGGAGAAAAGAGTGACAGAAGTAGAAGGGTGGCAAGACAGAGCAGAAATGAGCCTAGGGCTGAGTTTGCCCATTTTCTGTTTAATGGCAGCAGCGCAGGGCATCAAGTAGCTGACAGAGAGGCAGTTTGCCCTTTCTATATGTCTTATCTCTCATTTTCTCCCGGTAAAAGTCATTCATGGCCATTCCAGCAGGATTTCTTAGAGCTGAGAGCGATCTTATTAATGCTTTCATCACCTAGAAACAGACAAAAGAAACAGAATAAGTTTTGCAGCTGTAGTCTCTGTATGTTTGTACCTATGCATTAACGTGTTGTTGTGCATGTATTAAAATGATTAAAAGTCTGGGATCATTACACTGTGATTTGTAATTTTGTAGAATTGCTGAAACGATTCTTCTTTACTCTATTCTATTGTAGTCTTCTTTACACATGAAGATAATGCAGTAACTTCTGTCCATTCCTGCAGGCTTTTCCCACTCAGGGAACAAGGCCTCAATTTCTATGCCCATGAACTCACTCAGGATGAGATTAAGGTAAAGGCTAAAGTTGAAAACTTTTTGATCTCTCTGATCATGAGATGAAGGCTTTAAAATGTTACATTCAGTGTATAACTCTTGAGATGTACTGTAGTTGTTTTTTGGTGTATTAGGTGAGACGATGCTTGATCAATAACAGAGTGATTCTCTGATATCATGAACAGGAATTCCAGAACACTCAAGAAGCCAAGCAGCGCTTCGTGCTGGCGTACGCCGTCATGTTGGACTTCTTTGGGATCAAGCTCCTAGATAAGAATGGAAACGTAGCACGTGCTGCAAACTGGAAAGATCGTTTCCAACACCTGAATGAGTGAGATCTGGATCTAGACTCTTTTTCTACAAACTTTGGTTGCATTTCCTCCAAAGTTCTTGAATATTTTGAGGAACTTGAAATATTCCTTAAAATAACCGGGGGATTGGGTGTTCTCGGGTTCTGGAATTTTTCCTGAATAGGAATGATAGTTCCTAGACAAATTTGTAGCTTGATATTCCTCCACACTGCACGGACAGTGACCATTATACAGTTAGGTCCATAAGTATCTGGACAGTGATTTTTGTAATTTTGCCTCTTTAGACCACCACAATGGATTTGAAATGAAGAAATCAATATGTAACAGAAGGTTAAACATTCAGCTTTAATTCAAGGTGTTTACAAAAATATTGTTTCGGGTGTAACTGTTTAGGAATCACAGCCATTACATAGTCCCTCCATTTTCACAAACTAACAGTTATTAATTATCATTTTTAATATTTGGATGTGAATCCTTTGCAGTCAATTACTGCCTGAAGTCTGGAACCCATGGACATCACCAAAGAACATTGAATTTCTTTGCCTTAAGAAGCCCTTGGGTTGTTTTTGCAGTATATTTTGGGTCATTACCATCTGTACTATGAAGCACTGTCCTATCAGCATATGAATGAATCTGAGCAGAAAGTATCAATCTATACACTTCAGAATTCATCCTGCTACTTCTATCAGCAGCCACATCATCAGTAAACACCAGTGACCCAGTTCCATTGGCAGCCATACATTCTCATGCCATAACACTACCTCTACCATGTTTGACAGATGATGTGTTATGCTTTGGATCATGAGCCCTTCCTTTCCTTTTTCATACTCTTCTCGTCCTTGGTTTCATCTGTCCAAAGAATCTTGCTCCGGAACTGTAATTCCTAAATGGTTAATGCAAAGCTGAAAGTCTACTCTTCAATCTTGCTTCATTTCAAATCCATTGTGCTGGTTTACAGAGGCAAAATTACAAAAAAATATGTTGCACTACCCAAGTACTAATGTACCCAACTGTATAGTGCAGTTTGCTGTGAGATGTACACCAGATGTGTTTGACTCCTTACTCATGTGAAAACAGCCACTGATCGAAAACCAGTTTGATTAAACACTAGCTTTTAAAAATACAAAATGAGAGAGAATTTCCTTCTGTAACAAACACACATGATCAGGAATGATCAGTACAGAGCTCAAACTAAAGAGGTTCTAGACACTAACATTATTCTTGGTTCCTAAAGATATTGAGTTCCTGAAAAACATCATGTATTCTTGTAAAGGTCTCATGGTGGAAACACATCCTGTGCAGGGTCTGACTTCCACTCTACTTCACTCACATTTTCTTGGCTCCTCCCCTTTCTTTTATTAAATCTTTCCTCCCATGACTACATGGTACTCTGTGTATCTTGCACCACCCCCATCCCACCCCGAAGCCCCACTCATTTTCTCACTATTCTTGCTGACAAAGCTGAGAGGAGCATTTGCATAATATCAATTAGCAAGTTTAAAAACATGAGCATGTGTAGATGGATCATTGCTTTTGTTAATTGAGTTGAAAATGCAAATGAGTGTACAGTGTGTGCAGTTCTCCACTCGACCTTCCTGTCCAGACCTTGACTTAGCATTCCTGCTATTCCTGTCCCACAGTTAGCTTTGTTCTGTATTGTTCTACATGTACGTATGTAGTCTTTCTCCTGCTATGTTTTGCAGTGTTTTATACGCTTAGAATCTGTGAGTGCAGAATTGCAGAGCATCAGCCACTTGCTCTTGCTTATCCTAAGTGTCATTGAGACCGACTCTATGCCATTAATATCCCATTACTTTCGCACTCAGTGTGCAGAGAAGTGGGTCAGACACTCAGAGTGGAATCCCTATCCCTTGACAATGACTTTACAGAGATCTCAGAGTTATGCGGTCTGTTATCATAGCCCTTACCCATGCAAAGTTCATGTGCTGCCTACATTTGATAAGGTCCAACTCTTATTAAGTTTAAAAATGCCAATCAACCAAAGGGTTCTTGTTTCTCACACACAGGTCTCAGCACAACTATCTGCGGATCACGCGCATTCTGAAGAGCCTGGGCGAGCTGGGCTTCGAGAACTACAAGCTGCCTCTGGTGCACCTGCTGCTGGAGGAGGCTCTGGTGCAGGGAACGCTGGCTAACATGCGGCACAGCGCGCTCGAGTACTTTGTCTACACACTGCGAAAGCACAGCCAGAGACGTGCACTGCTGCGCTTCGCCCAGCGCCACTACCAACCTCCGGAGAATTTCATCTGGGGGCCTCCAAAGAGGAGAGGCTCCCCTGGGTCAAGACCGAACAGAATCGTGTCCCCACTGGACAGGAGTGTAAGAATAACTAGAGCTCTAAAGCAGGGGAGTCCAAACAGGCCCGACGAAGAAAGAGAAGGGGTACACGGGAGGGAAGTAGGAGAGAGGAAAACAACAAAGTTATCTAGGTGCCATCAGCAGGGTAGGGGGGAAATAGAGGAATACATTGAAACGGTACCTCTTTGAGAATTTTGGAATGGGGGATTGAGAAAACGAGCCTGATAATAGGACCGACAGTGTTGGGGATTAGTAGTGGGTGTGGCTCAAAGCAATATTATTCCCTGTCTTGGCCTTCAGTGAATAGCAATGAGAGATTTGTTACTCTTTGGCTTTTTTGCAAATCCGTAACTAAATACCAATTTTCATTTTGTTAATTTCACTTGGAGGCTTAGAATATCAGATGATGATTTTCTACTGTATTGCTAATCCTGCCTCAATCTGTTACACTTCTTGAACACACAAAGTGTAGGTGTGAATTATTACCTAACTTGATTGTGTGTTTGTGTGTGTGTGTTGCAACTTTGCCTATCCAGTCTTCCTCTGTGACATATTGTGGAGTTTAGATGGACTCCAGGCTTCAACTGAGCCTTTTGAGCCTTAGTCTTAGAGCTGAGTGAAGTTTATTTGTATAGAAACATAAGTACTAGGGCTGTCAAAGTTAACATGGCTAGAATGCGGTAGTACAATACATTTGATAAAATCATCCTATTTTATATTTTTTTAAAAAGAGAAAAAAAAAAGCTTTTAATGCATTTTCCTGGTGCCATCCTTTGCCTTGTTAGATTTGAATACTGATGTACACAATTTTTTAAAATAGAAATTGAAACAGTGTCTCTACATACCAGTATGTTTTGATTCCAGCCAGATGTTGAATTATTCTTAGTCTAGTTGCTGAACTAGAAAAGCATGATGTTGAAATGTGGAAATTATCTATAGAAGTAATTGCAACCAGCTACAAAAATGAGACTAATTGTGATTATTTTATTAATTTGACAGCCCTATTATGAACATATCACTTTAATGAGTAGCATATTTAAAATATCACTATTTGTTAGAACTATTTTGTGTGTGTGTGTGATCCAGAGTTTGTGCAGTGTCTTATATCAAGTGCCTCAAATTTTTAGTCTATGTGTGGCTGAGTTAACCCACATCAGTAAGGACAATCAGAAATGAGGTCACTGGCCTCTGAGAGAGAAGGAATTGTGCTTTGATATGTGAAGTGTTGAATATACAAATTCTCTTATTTAACTACACATATACAAAAGCTGTGCTGTGCTCCAGTGTATACTCACTAGATTATGGGCTAAAATGAAAGTATGTGCATGTGTGTATGTTTGAATTTCTGCCTGCACTTTCTATTACTATGTTTCTATGAAAGCACACATAGGAGTAAGGAAGGATTACAGCTTGTATACTCTTCTCTTTCTCAATCTCTTCTCTCTTTGTGTGTGTATGCATGTCTTGTTGGTACATATTTCCTACTGCATCCTCTCACACAGGTAGCGGGGAGAACATAGCCATCTGTTTCCTGGACTCCCTCTGCAGTAACTCAAATTCAATAAGGACTGTAGCATGAGCAGTGCAAACACTTCTCAGTGCAACACAAGGATTCTTATTTTTTTTAATGTTTTCTGTAAGTTACTTATGTGGATTGAGTGCTGACTTGTCTCTGTTTATGTGAGGCACTATACATGTGTTTTATAATGTTTTGTACAAGATAATGTGAGATTATGGAGGGCTCTTCTTGTGACTTATTGTATTAAAGTTGCAGCTATTTCTGGAAAATTATTTACTATGTGTTGATTGAAGATTTCACTCTTGTATTTAAATTCAGGATCTGATCAACATTTTTTTTTTTTTTTTTACTGGGAGTCCAAGCACGTTGAGAACAGTATTGTTTTAACAATCTGGTTTTCTGTGTATAACATATAAGGACTAAATAATATAATTTAGCAGTGGCAGTCTTTTCCCTGCTACTCAATCCAGTGAGGAAGTCCCCATTGAAAATAGTGTTTTATCTTCTGGTCCTTATCTCAAATTCGTATCTCTTATTTTTTGGGCCGTTGTCCTTCAACTGGGAATACCTTGATCTAATTTGCATAACATGCCAATCCTACAGTTTCAAACTAGTCCTAGGTTGTTGTTTTTTCCCCCCGCATGATCCTCACAAAGTTGGTGATTTAAGCTCAGTAATTATTCAAAACATTGCTGCAACTGATCAGATGTGTTTCAGCAGAGAAAGCTTTGGTCTGATTGTGACCAAACATGAACATATTATTTTTGATGAAGTGCCTAGAAGCACTTGGTATAAGCATTAGTCCTGCCTTTACTGCAGTCTTTGTACATTTCAACTTTGTAGACGTTCAGTCTCCTCAACATTGTTATGTATGGTTTCATTCCTGACTCCAGTGTACATTATGGGATTGTGAAAAGCTAGTTAATACATCATTCAGGGGTAATATGACTTCTCTACCACTTGAAATGTATCTGAGGGTGTTGAGAATTCTTTGGGGAGCATGGTATTCTACAGTAAGCACAGTCTGTGAAGTATTGAGTTAAGTGAATTAGGTAAACCCGCGTGCTCCTGCTGGGTAGAGTGTGCACTTGGGTGTGCTAAGCAGTAAAATGAGTTGAATGGGAGTGACAGAATGAGGCAGCGGCCTTTTGTTCTAATGGTCTCGAGTGTAGAAAGGACGCGCTGATTCCTGTCGAATCGCTGTCTAGGTGAATGTGTGTTTATGAATCTCACTGTGTGGTAGTCTCTTTCACTTAAGTCCACAAGTAGCTCATGCTTGCAGTACACCATTTAGCTGACAACTTGGACTGAGAATTGTTAAATACAGCTCTGTGTTTTAAAGCTTAAGTGTTAGACCACCAGACAGCACACATGAACTTAACGTATTTGAATGACCTCATAAGAGACACATATTAGTAAAAAAAAAAAACAGCACTCTTTAACTGCATCTGGTGTAGAGAAGAATCCCAAAGCACTTACTTTACTGCTGTTTTCTGACAAATAATGCACATTTCCCAAGTCTTCATTCTCATAAAAGGAAATGTGGATAATATAGAATCTGCATCCTGCAAAAGTGGCTTAACTGGTATGGCCATACCCAGACACAGTATTTCCAAAAGATGCAGATGACTCCCTATCTTAGACTTATATATTACAATGTACCTGTTTAACTGTACACTATATGGCCAAAGGTTTGTGGACACCTTACCATCACACCCATATGCGGGCTTTCCCCAAAGTGTTGCCACAAAGTTGGACACAATTGTATATGATATCCTTGTATGTTGTAGCGTTACAGTTTCCCTTTATTGGAACTAAGAAGCCCAAACGTGTTCCAGCATGACAAAGCCCCTTTGTACAAAGAGATGGCTTGTCAATGTTTGAGTGGAACAACTCAAGTGGTCTGCACAGAGCCCTGACCTCAACCCCACTGAACCCATTTGGGATGAACTGGAATGCCGACTGCTCCCTAGGCCTCCTTGCCCAACTTCTGTGCCTGACCTAATGCTCTTGTGGCTGAATGAGCAAATCCACACAGCCACATTTCAAAACCTATTGGAAAACATTTGGCCATACAGTGTTGACAATGTTTACAATAGAACAGAAGGTTGCTGGAGTGATTCCCACCATCCTGAGGTCTACAAGCCATAGCTCCAATACTTGATTGACAAGCCTCTGTTCCTTTCTCGATCCTACTACTACCACCACCATCATAAGGTATGTAAGCCTTTGCTCCTGTTTTAATCCTACTTCTACCAGCCTGAGGTATACTGTATGTGCCTTTGCTTCAAAATCCAACTCCAACCAACCTGAGGTTTCCAAGCTCCTACTTCTGTCCAAATCTATATGTCCTCAGTCCCATCTCGATATTAATTCTACCAGTCTGAGGCCTACAAGCCCCTACCAGCCCATTACAGGATTTCAGAGTCTTTTTGTGATTGCTGCAGCCAAAAATGTTTGATTTTGCCATGGCTTTTTTTTTTCTAAATTTGCGATGTTATTTGCAGGGTTTTTTTTTGTAGAGAACTTTTTTTTTTACACAAAATTGTTTTGCATGGTCTTTCACAGTGATGTTTGTTGGTAAATGAAACCTTTAAGCTGTACTCATGTTCGACATATGTGAATTGAAGGGGGCTTTCGCTGAATGTGCATTGTGATGACGCAACATGGCGTGTCCTGGTCCAAATCTACAAAAAATTCCTTGATTTTGTGTTAATTTCTGCAATCACGAAATCCAGGACAGACTGCCATACTTCCTTTTGGATCCTACTCCTACCACTGTGAGGTCTACAAGCCACTGAAAAACCCTGCTGCTGAGTCTTGGTTTCTTTGCTCCATCTGAGAGAGATTTTCCTTGCCAAGTTGTCCTTGCTTGTCCACTGGAGGTTAAAGCAGTGATGTCTGTAATGCTGCCATGAGGCAATCTGTTCTGGAAACAGTGCTGCAAAAATGTAAGAATGTGACTGATATAAAAGGTGGTATTTTCACATCTAAACACAAAAGTACTGAATGCTGATAGAAACTCCAATGTGATGCATTGCTTCACTGAGCAGAGTAGCAAAGGCTTTCAGACACTCAGTTTTAACATTTCTCTCTGTTTGGGTGGTTAACCCTGGCCACCTGACTGAAAGCAGAGATAGAAGCCCAGTGCAGGTGCAGGATGTGCACAGGGCAGGCCCTAGGGCCCATCACTATCACGCCAATCATTCTAGAAGTGATGGAGATTTTTTTCTTTTATGTGCTTCCATTCATCTCTTTCATTCTAACACACTCAACTTCATCCCTCTCATCCCTCAACTGGGAGCAGCAGTTCAAACATTTTTGGCAGGCTGTTATGGTGTGCCAGTCACAGGGCAGGAGAAGAATGTTCCAGAAACAGAATGTGATAGAGAGACTGGAGGGTGTTTGGAGAAGATAATACACATCAGTTTAATTTCCACAGTACAGTCAGTGCTCTGGCACCCTGCTGCGTGATAAAGGAAAAGGTGCTGTTTGTTTTTCACTGGCATAAAAAGTGTTCAGTGCAAGGTCTTGACAAAGCTCTAGGAAGGTATTAGAGAGTGACTGTTCTTGAGTGGGAATGAGCCAGTATTTGCCTAGTACATGTGATTGTGAATGTCTCATTTTAAGGCATCTGATTTCCATGTATAATATATGAATGTATGTATCAGATATGAAACATTCAGCATTGTGCAATGTAACAATGTTCTTAATCTTACCTTTAGAGGATTAATACCAGCTGCAAAAGGACTGTGGCAATTCACACGGAAATACTCATAACATTAGAATAGTGAGACATAAGAAACCCCAATGAATTTCCTTTTCCTAAAGGGCAAAGTGTTCATGTACTGTATGTACATACACAAAGGGAAGTTCAGAACTTGCCAACCAAGAGGCCTCTCTCAGTAGCACTGGGCATGAAGCAGGAATACACCTAGAATGTCCATCACAGGGGACCATGCACATGCACACACAAAAAGAAGAGATGGAAAACCCAGAGGAAACCAATGCATTCACAGGGAGACCATGTGAAACTCAGGATTGAACCAGGGACCTGAAGCTGTGATTAACATCCTTCATTGCAAAGTTATTTGTGTACAATATGCAGATGTCTGTCTGCTGTGAATTTAAAGATATCTGCAGCGGTTTCTGAGACAGATGAAATGAAATGCTTGTATGTTCTTGCCTAATCACGCTAAAAGCTCTTTATAATTTCTGCTGTTAACAAGACTAACATATCTTGATGTTGACATCACTATTTATAGCCTGTGTAAATGAGTATAAGCATGAATTAGAGCAGAAGACCAGAGGTTCAGCTATGTTTTAGCCTCATGACCTGTGAGTAACCTGTGGTATCTTAGCCTATTTTAGTATTACACATGTGAACGTGCATATTATTATTAGTGCCACAGCAGCAGCTCAAAACAACTGAAAAATGTTCTGCAAAAATAGAGCATGGTTTCAGTTCCTCATGTGGTTGAAAGTTTGGACATTCCCGAAACTAAACACGGATGTTACAGTATCGGAACTTCAGCGGACTTTCCAAATCAAGATATTATCAAATCAACACGTGATTAGTAAAACCTGTTAGTAGGACCTGTAGAGTTACCACACAACAAGCAGTATGGTTGATTTTTAAAAAAAATGATTTATTAAACAAGATATACATTACAGCACATAACATTTAAATTAAATACAGTACTATAACGGTACACTGTATATTCAACAATAACCTTGCATAAGTGATCAAGGTGCTGTTTCAGGTTATTGCAAACTCCCCCACAGGAAAACAGTGAACTGTTAACCAGTAAACAATTGCTGCAAAGATTTTAAAATGACCTTTTTGAATTAGCATTACAATTTCATTATGTGGTTCTTGTTTTTACATCCAAATTGCTTACCAGTTATTCAGCAGTACAATGTGTGTCAAATGCACTGCCCAGGATCTTCATTGGCATTACAGGAATTTACAAACTACTATTATGGTTCACTAAATATAGGGTCAGGGAATGTCGGAATTAAAAACAATAATAAAAAAATTCTTAGGATTCAAATGCACAACAGTGATGCCACTTAGCTTCAGGGACACTCAGTGTATCTTACATGAATTTACTCTTGCCGTAATGGTTTTCTTCATTTCTCTCCATGTAAACATCACTTCATCACTCCAATTCCCCAAAATGCTGCTCATCTGCAGAGGACAGATATAACAGTGAGAAACACACAGCAATCCTGACTCGAGTGTCACAACAGTAAGACCTACTTCATCTTTTCCTCTTTATACTTGACATAGTAATGCAACTCCAATCAAACAGTAAAATAAATGCTGATTTCTTGTAGCTTGTTTGCTTTTGGAGTTCAGTTTTTGGCTGAACTTTAAAGCCACCCATATCAAACAAATTTTCTGTTAAAAGTGTTTGCGCAACCTGTTCTATAAATGCATTTCCCAGGCCATCTTTAGTGACAGTCTGCCACCTTGTGGATTAAGAAGGAGCAGCTGCTGTAATGAGGTCACAGAATAAAAGTAGACTGAAATAATTGCAGTGGGAGAGGGTGGGAACACGAACCAGCAGGCATGCATCCTGAGTGTCACTGTGGGACAGAAGGCTGAGCGGAAACAAACCAACCAGACAGCACATACAACAAGACACTGCATTTGGAGAGTGAGCCCAGTAATTTCTCAGAGATTAGAAGTTGCTTAAGTGTTTGTGTCCATGTGTGGGGCCAGGAAAGAACAACCATAGCATGGTTTAAATCACTGCAAGATGGTAGCAGAAGTATCTCTCTCTCTTTTTTTTTTTTTTTTTTTTTTTTTAAATATATACACGCTGGATGACAGGGGAACGTGGGTACATGCAAAGGCCCAAACTCAGATTGCTGGAGGATGTGAGTCAAATGCCGCCCATTGGAAGGGTGCCTCTCTTTCTGCACTTGGTGGGTATAAATAGCCATTTCCTCTTGGGCCACTCTGTCGCCGTGACAACAGCTTAGTCTGGACAGGAGTGCTTGGAAACATTTGGAGTTGTCCCACCCTGCTGGGTTAGAGTGCTTCAAAAAGAGCCTTCAGCCTCACCTCCTGACCCAACAGCAATGCTCACAATGGAGCTCTACTTCCTCAGAGTTCTACAAACCACACCCACCCACACTGGCCTCTAGACACACAGAGAGAACAGACGCCTCTTGTTGTCTATGAAGGTTTTCAGTCATCAAGGCTATTTTGAATGTCTAGTAGAAGTATCTCAATGCAATGTTACAATCTTGAAGATGTTTCACAATTCACAAGCGATGAAGCCACACAAAAATGGAGAAACATCAAGATTATAGCACTGCGTTGACGTACCAGACGTTGAAAGCCTCCGGATGTGTCCAATGAGCTCAACTGATATGATGGCAGACAAGCCGGTTTCCTTTGTGGTGCTGTTTCCATTTCCTCTGTGCTGCCACGGCATCCGTAAGCCAGAGAGCGCAAACACCCCACTCCCGGCCTTGTCTTGGCTCCAGCTGAGAGTGTAGGATGTTTACATTCCCTGAAGCTCACACGGCACAAGGCTCCTGGGTTAAGCTGAGACGGCCTGGCCTGGTGTTTAAAAACTAACCGACTTTACCCGACCGCCCCATGGTCATGCTCGGCTCAGAAATAACTGTATTAAGCTTTTGATGCTTCACGGCATCAATTAAGGAGTGAAACTAAAGTGGGTGAGGGCATATCTTTTTCAGACCTGTGAGAAATGTGCTCAATGTTTGTCATTCAACTCTGAGATAAGCAGAACTTTCTATTAATAGAGCTACATTCATCAGCAGACTAGCCACCTGAGCTCTGTTCTTAGGGGCCTGAGGGAGACACAAGCTGCATATATTTTTTATTGGTGGGGTGGGTGGGGGTACATAAAGGGCAATACCACTATAGAAATAGAAAGGGGGGGGGCGCTTTGGGTGTTCACACAGACCTACGTCATCTGCCTGGCCAGCACAGCTCTCATGGCTCCAGTCCAAGATCCCCCCTCTCTTGAGGATGTGGCCACTCCCAGACCCTGTGAACCCGCCTGAATTGGAGCTTTTCGCATTCTTGAGGCCTATTTCCTCTTACTGGACAAGCGCTTTCTCTTGCTTTCGGGCTCCTCGCTTAATGCATGCAATGATTGTTGTGGGAAAGGTCAGGCGTGGAACAGGCTATGGGCATGGACAGGAAAGGAAGGTGATATAGAGAGAGGCAGTATATGGTAAACTGTACATGAGGAAAGATACAAAGAGGTTGGAGTGAATCTGTAAAACATAAGGAAGCAGCATTGATTAAGGGAAAAGGATGTAGACAGAACCAGAGCTCAAGAGCAATGGAAAAAACGGTAACAGCAATATGGTAGTTGCTTTTATAGTTCTTAAGTGTTCCAGCTCTTCTTTTATGATCGGCACAATGTGTGGAGAAACGAAACTCTGGTAAGCCCACAACAGTATGCTGACTTTAATATGGGAAATACACAATCTCCACCAATGTTCTTCAGCTCCCATTTATCCAGCTTTTACTGACAATTAGTTCCTTTCAAATGCTCCCCTGAACTTCTTAACACCCTTCCCAGGGCAAACAGGAACTGCTGGTACATTACATTATGGCAGATTACAATCATACAGCTATGCTTATCATTAGTCTGCTTTTAAGCGAGTTTGCTGAACTGTACAAATATTGTATCGGTTCTCTCATTAGTACCTTTCCTTCTTATCACTTTGTAAATGTTTGTGTCACTTGCAGTTAAAAAACTGAGTTCAGTTGGTGGAATACGTGAGAGTCACAAATCAGTAAAAAGGCTGAGGAGTTCTTGAGGAGAGAATGAATGGGGGGTACTGCCCATCAGTCAGCCAACCTCCCTGAGGACTCGCTCTCTCCCCTGGGACTGGGTGACTCCACTGTCATACCCTAAAAGAGCTGTCCAGAGTGCTGAAACTGGACACTCATTAAAAAAAATAAATAATCATTTTGTTCATTTAATTGTAGCATGTATAGTAAACAAGGCTGGTTTAAAGAGGAAAGAAAAAAAAGCACAGTATTTTGACTTCAAATACAACATTATATGCAACTATGCTAGGAAACTATTCACTAAATTGTACTACTGGGAGAAACTGGAATGGAGTACTAAACAAGAAGTGACTATCTACTGCAATCAAGAGTCACGTAGACCCTAAATTCAGTAAAATCTACCAGCTTTACCAAGTTATCAGTAACCAACAACTGTAAGTTATACATTAGATTCATGCCGAACCAGTAATAAGGGCACATTATTGACAAAACTGTATGAAAAGGAGTTGAAACATTACCCCAGTGTAACTCGTTTCTCTACAAACAATTTCCCATTGCCAGGCAGAGCTACAAGTGCTACAAGATCACGTTTCCGTGAGCGTCATTGCTCTTCCCGTGGGAGACTTCATGCAGAAGGTGGGAAAAAGAGATTGTGATACTCAACTCCATGTTACAGGCCTTTGAAACAGTGAGAACTGGAGAGTAAGCACAGAAGCAACGGCACTAATCTGGGTTTTAGCTCTCCACAGGTGCCAGGCCGGAATGTGTTTTACAGGCCTTGAGGTGCTAATGTGACACAAATGGTGTGCCCCAGCCCCTCAGGTTGACGTTCAGCCTCTGGAGTCAGCAATCCAGCCATATCCAGGATCAACTGCTATCGCTCACTGGCACTATTCTTTCCATTTCAACCTGCCTGAGGCCATACCATTCACATAGCTCCCAATCTGAAGATCCACTTGTGCTGCCAAAGTAACAGCTCTAAATCTTGTTCACCATTTGACATGTGTTTCTGTTAATAATGAGAATACAAATTCAATATTTATTTGACTAGCTTAAGAGCTTAAGCTAACAAAATCCCTCCTCTTTTACATACAACATAAAATTCTCATAGACACAAGAACACATGCTCCGACATCAGTTTTGTTGGATTAATATTAGACACTGGCATAAGTATGTCTCCATCTTAATGAGCATAAATGAATGCACCTTTACATCACCTGAAGACAGTGAGAAAGTACTTTCTGTATGTCACTCATTCCATACTTTATCAAGCATTATGAGAAGAGGTAATGGCAGTTGGCTGCTGCAAACATCCGACTGAAAGCTCCATCTTAAGCACCAGCTTCCAGTCAAGGATGTTTACAGTAGCCCATACTGCCAGCCAGGCATGGTTTGATCCTTCTGGTTGCCTTACAGTTGACACATCTTTACCGGTCACCCTTTGATGTAACTTTTAACCCAGAGCAACACATACAACGATTAATAGTTATAAATGTCTACAGGGGAAAAGGTCAGCTTGTGTGAAGGTAGGCAGAGCTTGTGTCAGAGACTGTCCTTGTGGAAGCATTTAGTGCACCTGCATATCTGATGCTGTTTTTCCATCAGAACTCGTGAGGGCTGCTTACCATGGGGAGCAGAAATGCTGTATTTACATTGAAAACATAAAAGAAGGGAGTCAGTGGAAGCCGTTTGTTTTGCTATGACACTACCAGAAAGGTCAAATCTGCAGAAGCTTCACACGCAAGATGTCCTAAGGTCAGAATCGTCACCATCTCACAACAAACACCTTTGTGAGTACCAACCATAAGGCACACATCTTGTTTACCCTCTAAATGGCAATGTTATGTCCCCTATGTTCAAGGAGCTTAGCTTGCATTTTCAGACTCCCTACGTGTTTTTTTTTGGACTCAGTTTGATGCTGTGAATGCGACTTCTGTGAGGTCATTGCGTAACATCCAGCCACCTCCAGCCTCCATTTTGTCCTCTGTACATGCAGGACACCCATCACAATGGTGATGTGTGCATTTCAACATAGTAATCTGAGACTCATGGGCAGTCTGAGGTTTCTCATGTTTCATGAGTATTTTCTTTGTCATCAATCCTTCGCTTACAGAAGAAACCTCAAATTCCTGTAGAAGAGGAAAATAATCACAGAAAATATTCTCACACTGTTTCTCATAATAATTCAATACAGTCACAATAGCATAGATAATGAGTCTGTGGGAAAATTTATAGACGTAATTAAGGAATTTTTTCAGGGTAAAAGGTTAGACCCAAGACGGTGATTTAAAAAAACAAACAAACAAACAAACAAACAAACAAACAAAAAAAAACACATGGGTCCTTGTGTCCAAGGTTACTGGTCATTTTTATAGCACCTCATATACAGTATGTCTGACAGGACTCCAGCTGTTCTTCCACTGTGCGCCATGTCTCCAGTCTACAAGTCAAGTGAATGAGGCACACACCAGAATAAGCTTGTTGGATATATGCTGTAGGGATGCATGTCTGTGTGTTACAGTGCTTCAGTGAAACTCCCAGGGTCTCATATCCCTCCTAGTGTTCAGGGCACGGCGGGAACAAAGCAAACTTTATCAGAACACTGCAATCCCACATTCCACAGATTCTTAGCACTTGGCAACCGTATAGCACACAGTACAGCAGAGGGGGAGGGGTAAAGGAGAGAAACCCACTGCTTCCTCAAGTGCGTGCTTACTTTGATTGGTCCCACAGTTAACTGACAATGTCAGTGGTGTTACTGACTAACTCTACTGTATTGTATTCTTGCTTCAGTCTCAACTTGCTCTGCTCTTCTCCATTCTTTGATTGTCCTGGTTCACGGTCCATCACAGGACAGGTTTCCAAAAGAACACTTCGTTAAGGTCATTCAAACACAAAGATTTTAGACATTGAACTGAAAGAAGATGATGTTCCTCAACTGCAGCAAAGTCACATCAAGGTCAAAGAGATCCAACTCTGTGTGCGCACAACAGTTCAACACCCTCTGGCCTGAATCTACTTTTCTTACTCCTTTTGTCTGTTTCTTTTTCTATCCCTATAACCTTAGCAATATCAAACAGATGCGCAGATCAGAGAAAGCGAGGAACGTGTTGTAAAAGTGAAGAACCATAAATAGTACCAGGTTATGAGACCTGATGTTCCAGCTCCTGTGATCTCCCTGTACTTTCTGATTTGTGTGGACCATTTTTATTGATCCTTGCCTCCTCATCAAAGCATTCTTCCTTAAATCACTCTCAAACCACATTTCTCCGCTTTAATTTCTTGAAATTTGTGCTCATTCTGGCATCACTTATTAAAAGGCAAAGGTTATAAATTTGATTTTTGTGACAACAGACTAAGTTTAATCTGTAGCTATATACATGTACCAACTAATCACCAAGTATGTTAATAAATAAACACAAATGCTGAATTTTTGCCCTCTCTCTCTTTTATATTATATAAATAAGACACACATACACATTTCTACTCACTTATTTGTTCTCTCCGCTTCATCTCCTTCCCACAAGAACCAACACATGCCTGAAGCAAAGATCAGATGAGCGAAAGGCTCTCTGACCTTGTGAGAGGTCACACTTTCGTACTCTCATTCTCTCGCTTAAACACAGAGACAATATTCCAGGCACGAAATGTGCAGGAACAGAACAAGTCATCCATGTCACCCATACACTGATTAACAGAGCTGACTAACTTCCAGAGGTCGTTCGCTGTATTCATTGAAGAGTACTTTGTCCCAAGACACAAGAAAAGTACAGGAAAACTGGGAAAAAATGTTTCATTTTGGAGTCCCAAATGCCTGCTTCATTTGTTGCAAGTGGAAGGCCGGGTTTCGGTTGCTGCAACAACATAAGCCTTTATTATGAGTGACCAAAATGTGCACCTAATAACTCCTGATTGTAGTGTTAATAGATCACTCCCCCATATGTAGCCTCAACTAAAATAATTAAAGAGCACAAGAGAGAGAGAGAAAAAAAAGTTAGAGTAAGCAGTTCTGAAAAGCTAGACTCCCTCATTCCTAAGCTGAGACAGGAAGTGTGCCTATCTCCATGGGAACACTCCCAAGAAAGCCAACTTTCCATACTCAGAGGGAGCCCACTATTTGACATACAATAACAAATGACACACAGTCCCACTCCTTCTCTTCTCACAAGCCATTTAAAAAAAAAAAAAAAAAAAAAAAAAAAAAAAAAAAAAAGTCTATACTACTGTTAACATGCAAACTACTGCAAATCAAAATGCTTACAGTAGTACATCTTTCTTTCCTCTGCAGTAGACTAATCTCCAAATTTCTAACTCTACTTGGAATAACTTAAGATCCATTGCTTCTTTTGTAAATGAAGAACACCCTGTCCTCTGAGGCAGAAGAAAACCAGAGCAAAAGGGCACATAGCGGGGCAGATCATGCAACTGCAGAACATCTGCAGGCCTACAGACATTACTGACTTCCGGTTACGTTCAGAAGAGAGGTAGCAGAAGCTACAAAATGAACTCATTAGTAAGCGTTCCCTACATGAAGGAAGAAATAAACAGGTTATGCAAATTTATTCTCATATATAGAATCAAATGTGATATATTTACATTTTCCACACTCACAAGGAACTTCCCAGTTCGACCAGAGACTGTAGATATAACTGAGAAGCTAAGTGGTAAAAACACTGAACATGTATGATCTAGTGAAATAGTCCGGTCGTTCTAATGAGGTCATTTCCGGGTAACCCGGTGTAGACTTGAAAACATTTTTAAACTGAACATTTCCGGTGGATAAATTCGGAGATAAACCGTCATGGTGAACGTGCAGTACTGTATCATAAATATTATACACTCACCGGAGTTTTCACATCGTTGTCAGCCTTGCTTTCAGCGAATTTCTCTGAAGACTTGAACTCGGTCGTCAGTGGCTTTTTCCGCTCGCTGCCTCGTTCCTGTTCACGTCGCGGTGTTTACCGGCTCGCCTCGGAGTTTTATGCGCTCTTTTCGAGCAGGTAATTAAGACGCCGTTCTCTAAACCGACCCTCGCCATGTTCTTCAGTCTTGTACACAGTTTTCGACCTGCCTCCAACTTTCAGTACCGACGCGCTTCCCGTTTCAAACGGCTGTTTGTTTGTTTGTTTTTGACCGGGCTCGAACTTTAAGCGAGCGTTGAATCACTACCCGTCGAAACAGTACGCACAAAACTACGCCTCGTACGGTATTTAGTGCGGTAGTGTGTGGTTTTTTGGCGTAACCCGGTCATTCGTATAACTGTATAATTACGTAACGCTGTTAGTATGCAGAGCGCTGGAAAAGATGGCAACTCAAAGTGAGGTGGATTCATGGCTCATCTCGCTCCGTCCGAGCCGTAGCTGAGGATAAGACAGACATCACCCTCCCGCTCTGGACACTGTCTCTGTCCTCACTTTTTCTAGGCGGACTCACGCGCTTTGACACGCCCCTTTTCTGTCCGGGCTGACCAATAAGGAGGCGCTTGGCTCTCAGCTGTACTCTACGGCCTTCACTTTCTGCACTCTGTGACCTCAGGCACAACCTGCATATCCTCCCATCAACTGTTTTCCACTTCATTCACGCAGCACGTTACTGTTTTATCCATTTTACAGCAAACCTTACTGCAAAGTAATTGCACATAATTGCGTTAATATATGATTTTTTTGCAGATTTATCTAATCTCTCTCTCTGTACAGAGGAGATAAACCACAGGAAGCTACACATACACTGTAGCCTACTGTAACATCTGGCAACATGATGCACTGACATAAGTGTTTCTTTCTTCCTTAGGCCTTTTTTTTTTTTTTTTTTTTTTTTAATTAAAAAAAAAAAATCTGCCCTGCCCTTGAACATGGAGTATATGCACTGTAATGACACATCAAGGATTTCTAAGGCATGACCTTAGAAATTAGTTCTGTGCTTTTGTGAAAGGCAATAGTAAAGTGTGTTTCAGCCACCCTCATAAGCAGTGTAATATTTTGAACACAAACTGAAAGAGGGCAGGGAGTAGAGAGACTGGTTTTGGGGTATTAGCTGTGTCATATATCACATCTGAAAGCACTAAGCAAGCTGGTTGTTGTTGACACAACAAGCACGGGCCTGTATTACTACACTGTTCTAGAGATCAGATGAGGGTCCGCTGACTTACTGTACTGCCTGAGACTAATAGAATACTGGTGAAACAGCTTGTCTCTCAATTGTTTTGTTTTTATTTTTATTTGTTTGCTCACTTATTTGGAATATTAAAGGATTAAAGGGATTTTGATTATTAGCAGCAACAATCAAAGGAAACAGATACAGAAAATAACATACTTATAAGTAATTATAATAAATATAAGCAATTAAATCATTAGACAACTATTAGTTGATTTGTTCAATATAGACACCTGTTTGTTCCTTAGTACTGTTTTTCATTAATATACTGACTATAGTATGTTATACTTACACTGTCATAGTCTTACAATTAGAAATAATGTGTAAATATATTGAGAGTATGATGGAAAATAGTTGTTGAGGTAATGTGATCAAATCAAGTGTACCAGAGGGAAACTGTTTGTACAAACAGAGGTCTGTGACACACTCCTTGGTTGTGTATACATGTTCCTTTCATCAGTCGTTGTTATAGACACTCCTGTATGACCTTTTCAATCCATCTTTAGTTCCCAGAAAGTTGAACATGATGTTATCCAGTGCAGAGCACCCAGCCAGATAATCATGGTCATAAAAAAAAAAAAAATTTCTTTAATCAAAGATTTGTAAAAAACAAAACAAGTGGAAGTGCAAGGGTATTAAGAAGGTATCACTCAATCCCTAAACACACATGCATTGTGGCATGGTTGTTTGTGACAGATTAATGCCAGTTTTTATATTATATCAGATTATCAGTGAGTCAAAAGTCTACATCCACTTTGTTAGTACACTACAGTCATGTGAAAAAATAAGTACACCCTGTTTTTTTTTTTTGACATATTTGGACAAGCAAACATTTGATCATCTTTGAAACAGTGCCTATTAATAAAGTTGATGCACTATAAAATGACACAAAATTGACATTTTTTAGTAATTTTCACAATTTAATTTAACCAAAAAAATAGATCCGTCACATGGAAAAAGTAAGAACACCCCTACATTTATCACACCTTCAAATCCATAAAATTAGAATCAGGTGTTCAAGATTGGGTGATTAGAACCTGTTTAGGGAGTAAAGGTGGAACCTGTCTTATTTATACCCATTTCATATCTAGTGTCTGATGTTATCTTTGTTATTCAGGTGTGTGGTGTAATCATGCCAAGATCTAAATAGTTCTGTAAGACCTTCAGAAAATAGGTTGTGGATGCCTGAATCTGGCAAGGGATTTAAAAAGATCTCTATATTGGCCTTCCCAGCGAATTTAACCCAAGAGCAGACCATCTGATGCAAAAAGGAGTCTCCAAGGACACCAAAGTTTCATCACAGGATCTGCTAGTAAGTCTTGCAACTGTTCGTGTCAAAGTTCATGCAATCAGAAAGAGATTGCACAAATTTGATCTGCATGGGAGGCGTGCCAGGAAAAAAGTTTGTCAGTGAGCATATAGGCAAAGACCAGGCCTTTTGGAATAATGTGCTCTTGACAGACGAATCAAAGACAGAGTTGTTTGGCCACAGTAAAAGCAGACATGTTCGGCACAGACTAAAGACAGCTTTTCAGGAGAAGCACCTCATACCAACTGTGAAGCATGGTGGTGGAAATGTTATGGGTTGGGGTTGCTTAGCTGCCTCAGGGACTAGACTACTTGCATTCATTGATTCTACTATGAATTCTGCATTATATTAATTGAAGACAATGTGAGGCCATCTGTCTGAAAGTTGAAGTTGAGCTGAAAGTGGACCTTTCAACAGGATAATGATTCTAAGCACACTAGCAAATGCACCAAGAAATGGCTCAAAAAGAAGAAATGGGTTATGGAATGGTCTAGTCAAAGCTTGGATTTGAATCCCATTGAAATGTTGTGGGGGGATTTGAAATGGGCAGTACATGCAAGAAAACCCTCATCTTGCAACTGAAAGAATATTGCATGCAAGAGTGGTCAAAAATTCCAGCAAGCCTGGTGGACAATTATATAAATGCCTACAAGAAGTTATTTCTGCTAAAGGTGCAATACTAGCTTCTGAGGCCAAGGGTATACTTACTTTTTCCACAGAAGAATATCACATGTATTGATATTTCTGTTGAATAAATGATTGAAAAAGCTAATTTTCCTTGTAGTTTTGTTCAAGTATATCATGGGGTGTACTTATTTTTTCACATGACTGAAAATGCCCAAAGAATTGTAGACACCTCACCATCACACCCAGATGTGCTTGTTGAACATCCCATTCTAGATGTAGTCCTCCTTTGCTGTTATAATAACCTCTACTCTTCTGGGAAGAGTCCACCAGATTTTGGAACATAGCTATGGGGATTTGTGCTCATTCAGTCACAAGAGTGTTAGTAAGGTCAAGCATTGATGTCAGGCGAAGAGGTCTGGGGCACATTTAGCATTCCAGTTTATCCCAAAGGTATTCAGTGGGGTTCATTGGCTATAGCACTCCAAAGTGAGCTCTTTGATTATTTTGAGATGTCTATAGAATATGATTGGAGTCCACCTGTGATTGCCCACAGTATAGAAAGCCACAATTCACATTGCTTGTCCAACCAAAATTCAAGCTATAAATTTCAAGGGATGCTCTGTAGACCTCCACAATCAAATTGTGTCAAGACAGATCTGGGCAAGGGTATAAAATCATTTCTAAAGCTTTGAATATTATTCCCAGGAGCACAGTGGGCTACATTATTGTGAAAGGGAAGAAGTTTGGAACTACCAGGATTCTTCCTGGAGCTCAGTAAATGGCTAGAAGGTCTTCAGTCAGGGAGGTGACTAAGAACCCAGTTAACACTCTAATAGAGCTTCAGAAATCCTTCATAGAGGTGGGAGAACCTGCTGGGGTGCTTTTCAGTGGCAGGGATGGGAAGATGGGTCATAATCGAGGGAAGGATGAATAAAGCCAAATATAGAGAGGTCCTTAATGAAAACCTGCTCTAGAGTGCATGTGACATTGGACTAGGGTGAAGATTCAGCTTTCAGGATGACAATGACCCAATCATACAGCCAAGACAATGCTGGAGTGACTTTGGGACAAGTTTCTTACTGTCCTTGAATGGAAAAATCCCAGCAAATCCCAGATTTTAACCCAATAGAACATCTGTGGAAAGTCTTCCCACACATGTTGAAAAATGGGAGAAACTGCCAAATACAGGTGTGAAACCCTTGTTGAGACTTACCCAAGAATACTAGAAGATGTAACTGCAGCCAAAGGTACTTCTACAAAATACTGAATAAAGGGTCTGAATAGTTATCCAAGTGATTTTTAATAAATTTGCTAGACATTAGCAAAAACCTGTTTCTGCTTTGCCTTTATGGGTTATTGTGTGTAGACCGAGGACTAAAATGTAAATATAATCCGTTTAAGCAACCTTTTTATGATGCTGTAATACACTCTGCAGTGTTTGACAGCTACTATACATCAAAAGACTATGCACATCCTTTCTAGACATAAATGATTCTTCAGACATCCTGACAAGAGTACAATGGGAAGCAAAAGGCAGAACTAAAGGGGAAAGTAAGGAAAAAAGAAAGTGACCTAAAAGCAAAGCTTCAAAGAATTCAAACTAAAAGAATGTATAAATAAAAAGACTCAATTTTTATTACAGAAACGTAGGCATGAAAATGTAGAATTTAGTAATAAATTTGGAAAAGTTATAGGTGATATGAATAAATGAAATAAAGAAAAAAAGCAACAATCACAGCTAAGATGCAACTGGAAATACTACAGAGTCCTTTGATGACCTTTGAAGAAATTAAATAAGACCTTTTGAAATCTCTTCACAAAATGTAGAATGTACATTTCAGAATGTGATCCAAGCACGGACGGTATTAGCAACTTTCATAACAATACTGAATAATAATGATTAACAAAGGAACAAACCAACATACATACTGTAAGTTCTGATTAACATTAAAAAAAAAACCTCCAGGATGCCCTTAATCATATACCTGATAATAACCCTTCAGGGCCTGTTGGCTACCCTGTTGAATTTTACAAGCATTTTGGACAATCTTAATACTAGTCTTTAATAGGTTAACAGTTGAAATTAATGAAAGATCAAGACTTCCTTTACACATGAATATTTCACTTCACTTAATGGCACCTAAAGCCCCATGCTACCATCTAGCTACTGCACTTTGTTACTAATGAACACAAATATAAATATTTTAAAAAGTAAAACACTAGCTGCCAGAATCAACGCAGCAATCCTGATCAAACTGGCTTCATCAAGAACAGACACTTATCCACTAACATGCAGTTATTAATGTTGACTGTTCAATTTAATACATTACTCATCTCAAGTTAGACAACTAACATTAGATTATAGGCTTACTCACTGCAGAGAAAATTTCTGACAAATTCAACTGGACATTCTTTGCAACGTTAGAACATTTTGGTCTACAAAAATAATTTATCAACCAAATCAGAACTTTATACACCTCACCTATGGCCAGAGTCTGTACTCACAGGTTAATACAGTTGAGGCCAAAAGTTTACATACACCTAGGTTAAAGACATTCAGACTCAATTTTCCACACATTTCATGTTACCATACATTTCCTGTGTTGTCAATTAATGATAATCTACTTTATTTCCATAAGAGATTATTTCAAAATAATAGCTAAGAGACATATTTATATAACCTTTATATATATATATATATATATATATATATATATATATATATCAGATTTTCAGTGAGTCAAAAGTTTGTTAGTACACTATATGGCCAAAGGTTTGTAGACACCTGAACTTCACACCTATCCATGTGTTTGTTGAAAATCTTATTCCAGATATAGTCTCCTTATGTGCTCTTATAATAAACTCCACTCTTCTGGGAAGGCTTGCCACTAGATTTTTGGAGTGTAGCTGTGAGTATTTGCACTCATTCAGCCACAAGAGTATTAGTGATGTCAGGAACTGATGTTGGGCAAAGTACAGTTCAGCGGTGTGCACAGAACTCCTCTGGGGCAAGGGCGGAAGGACCAAAAGTGGCACTAAAAAAACATTATTACTTCTGTTAACATAACCAAATGTATTTCTTTCTCTCTCTCTCTCTCTCTTTAAAAAAAACAACAACAACAGATTTTAAATGTACTTATTTATTAACTAAATTACTGGTGGTTTAGTGGTTAGCACGTTCACCTCACACCTCCAGGGTCGGGGGTTCGATTCCCACTGTGGCCCTGTATGCGGAGTTTGCATGTTCTCCCCGTGCTGTGGGGGGTTTCCTCTGGGTACTCTGGTTTCCTCCCCCAGTCCAAAGACATGCATGGTAGGCTGATTGGCATGTCCAAAGTGTCCGTAGTGTATGAATCGGTGTGTGTGATTGTGATGTGTGTGTATGTGATTGTGCCCTGCGACGGATTGGCACCCTGTCCAGGGTGTACCCCGCCTTGTGCCCAATGCTCCCTGGGATAGGCTCCAGGTTCCCTGTGACCCTGAAAAGGATTAAGTGGTATAGAAGATGGATGGATAAATTACCTGTATTTAAAGCAGTACTCGTCTGTCTGTTATGTTTTTAAATATTTTAATGAGAGGGATGCTGCCTTCGGCGGCATCAGAGAGTTTCTTATGTTTTTTTTTTCTTTTTATCCTTTCTTTCCTTGACATTCTATGAAAAGACGTTGATACAAACAGAATAGAATGAATAACACATCAAATGAAAATAGGGAAATGATAATATTACTAAATATTATTTACTTTTACTGTACCAAACAAAACGGCAAGAATCAAGAAGGTAATTATGATGAATTCTGGTTCAGTTTTGTTGATGTTGTAAACTTTATGTTTGTATTATATGGATGAAAGTGCTAGCTATCATGAAATCAAAGATGAAAATTCCTTACAATTTAGAGAGTTGGACTTGGACTTCGATTTCATTTCACTAGATGTTTTTCCCCAAGCTTCCCCAAACATGAGGACATGCTAAACTGTGCTAATGTCGGTGAATGGCCTTGTATAAAAATATATTGAATGTCATTTTCAGAAATGTGGCTGAAATCGAGTTATACTTTTATTATAATTAAGTATAACTCGCATGCTGCCGGATTGGCTATGTTTACAGTAGCATGGTAGAATAAATGTACATTTATCTGCTCGTGTATTTTGAAGACTCGCGGCTAAGAAACTGCTGCGTGGCTGCACAGGAAACTCCGCCTTCCACTCCACCTCCGCATACTTCCGCCAAAACATTATTTATTTTATTTTTTATTATTATAATTGTTAGTGGAAATGGTGAAGAAGAAGAAGAAGAACAAGAAGAAGAAATTATTTACTATGACCAGAGAGGGGCACATTTACATTCTGAGACAAAAGGGCCAAAGTTGTGGCATTTGTTTGGAGGAGACCCACATATAGGTGTGACCACAAATGTTTAACCATATACAGGTGCATCTCAAAAAATTTGAATATCGTGGAAAATTATTTTCCATAATTTACTTCAGAAAGTGGAACTTTCATATATTCTAGATTGATTACACAAAGTGAAATATTTCAAGATTTTATTGTTTTAATCTTTATGTTTACAGCTTACAGCTCATGGAAATCAAAAATCCAGTATCTCAAAATATTAGAATAAAGAGTTATTCTAATATAATATAGAAATGACAACCTGAGTAGAACTCTAATCAGCTAATTAACTAAAAACATTGCATACATGAAGGCAATAAACATCACCGGTGTAACTATGAACTAGAGGTTTAGTTTGCTTTTCTTATGTAAATGTTATACAGTAATTTTAAGATGGGTTTCCAGTTAGTTAGTGGATGTAAAGTTAGCTACCTCACAACTGTGGATGAACTGTAGTCACCAGGGAAGTATGGATGGGAGGTGAGGGGGTCAAGGAGTAAAGATATTTACTGGTATTGTTGTTTTAGTATTTTACTCCAGTTCTACCCAAAGTCCCTTTAAAAATGGCAGGTAATTTCAAAACTGTTGTGATGATTTCTAACAAAAAGTTAGGAAGTAAAAATTATTTGGGCAGAAATGATCATTTATAGTTACAGACCCAGATCCTAAATATTACAGTTTTGGTGCTGCAGATTTCTAGAAAATTGTGAATGAAAAAAGTTTTGTGAATAACAGTGGATTGCATTTTGTAAGTTTGCCAAGAGTTTATAGAAGATAAGGCAGACAGAGCAGTAAAAACCAGCAGTATGCATATAGGTAATATATTTTCTCTTGAAATGATGGGTTATTCAATAGCATTTTATGATTAAATTAAAATCATACCAATTTCCCATTAATCTCTACTGAATATGTAATATGTTAATGGTTTGTATGCATAAACAAGCAACCACCTCTGTGACCCATGTAATAAATCACTATGAACAAATATGGTATCTGTTGGCCATAGTGCAAATTACAATTTAAAAGGGAAACAAGCTCGTTTGGTGAGCATGCTGGAAACTATAGAGGCTCAGTTAAGTCCTCTCCAAGAGAAACGCCATAGTGGAGCTGATCCTGTTGTGCTGCAGCCCATGACATGTATTTGCTGTTGAAGCGAGCTGCCCAGGTACCTTTAGGGTCCACAACCACCACTCCACCCAGACCACTGACTCGCTCCATCATGTAGGCCAGGGCCATGTCACTTGCCTCCTCAGGGCTTTTTCCTGCAAAACAGTTTTTACATTACATTACACCATTTTCAAGTCAAGTCAAATGAGTTTTTATTGTCATTCCTCTATATAGCTTGTACACATTGTAACGAAATGTTTATTCAGGACTATGGTGCAACACAAAACAGTATGCAGACTACATAAATTGCTTAATGCAGCCCTGCAGTCTCTTAGAAGCGCCTTCCAAAAATGCCTAATAATGTCTCCCAAGAGAAAACTTGGATCAAAATGATCAATATCAATATTATCAATGATCATGCTTTTTAATGTATTTTTTTTAAAACTCGGTTTATATAGAGCTTCTGCTATACATGTCTCTGTGGAATTTGTTACTACAGAAACGATAACATATTAGAACAAGTGCATAAGTATAAACATGTGACTTGTATAAAATATGAACCCGAGCCATGTGTTGTTACAGAAATTAAGCATTATATTTGGATTTGAGAAGAAGCCAGAATTTAAAAAAGTGCAGTGGTATAAATCAACTTTAAAACCTTCAACATACTAACATTTTGCCTTGTACATACCTTTTCACTGGCTTCACTTGGTTATGGAAGCTTAACATTTTGTTGTGTGGTCCTATGAGTATTTTAAAATCAGAAGATAACTAGTGTTTTCATGTTAAAGTAAAATATAGATTGGTGGTACAGTGACACAGTACCTTGCTCCATGTAGAAGAGAATAAGCCTGGGCAGAGTGATTTTCATGATGGCTTCTCCATGACCAGTAGTTGATACAGCCCCAAGCTTGTTATCTGCATAACCTCCACACCCTGACACACAGACACACAGACGTAATTATTTTGACAAAATATGGCCAAATTGATCTTGATGAATGTTTTGTGGCTAGTTCTGCTAGCGAAAGATTTGAAGGATATTTGTGCCGAATATTGTGCGTGTGTGATATTGCCAGTCATGTACTTTGGACTACATCTATTCCAAAGTAAACTGAATCCAGACCTTTAATCTAACTACAGCAAATAATCAATTTAAGTGATTTCACTTTCTTTGACCACTAGATGGAAGTAGCACACCCATGTAGATATACAAAACTTTCCTATATTGAATATACAGTAGATTAAAAGAATTATAGAATTATAGAAAAGAAATAAATGTTGCAACTGGGTAAAATAAATAGGTTTTATATAGAGTTGTTTAATGACTAACAAATAAAACCATCTGATTGTCTATTTTAAACTTGAGTGTAGAAGCCGGAAATCTATGTGTGGGTCAGCAAGGTGATATATGTTGATTAACTCCGCAAGGCATGGCAGGTTGATATGCACTCTTGCAGGTTCAAAGGTGAAAGGTCTACTGTGATCAAAACCACTGCAGGCTTTTCACTAGTCTGTACCTTATACTCAAACAGTATTTGTCAGTTTCCTTCTTACTGGACATGTAATGCAGTGAGCCTATACATCAGGACTGAGAACTGTGATTGTGAATATTAGACATGGGATGAGACAGACCTATCTTATTAGACTGTGCGACCTACCCCAAAATACAAAACATATATAAAAATAAATAAATAAAATCCCAAATGGTAGACCACACTATTACTTTAAGCAAATAAGCATATAGTTACTACTACATGACATAAATAATCTATTGATAAATTGGGTCATAATTTGATTATTTTATTAATAAATAAATAAATTAATAAAAAGTTAAATTCTGAATAAATGCATTAATAAATAAAATAACCTAGCTGATATTGCCATTATACAAATATGAATCTCCTGATTCCATTTCTGTTGTGATTTGCATTTCCTAAATACAAGCTTCATGGGCAAGAGCAAAGAAAAATCAAGAAGACAAAATCAGACTATTTCAGCTACAATGTGCTGGCTAGTTCTGCATCACTGTAATGTGCTGTTGACAGACGGTTATCTTGACAGGTACATCACAATTTTAAGTTTGCAAAATGAACATTACTACCAATAATAAAGTTCTGACAGTTTGCTAATGAGGTACCATTTTATCGATGCAGTCATGTTCAGTGATTACACTATTGCACTATGCTTTAACGATAGATGTTTCTAACTCACCAATGCATGGAGTGTCTCCCACACGACCCTCCATCTTGTTCACTATGCCACCCGTAGAGGTAGCACAAGCAAGGTTTCCGTGCACATCCAGAGCTACTGCCCCAACTGTACCCATTTTACCCCTAGAAGACACAAGTAAAAAGCTTACGGGGTGTTGCAGCATTAAAGTGTGAGAGAAATTGTCTTTTATTTCATGCTGTATGTTGTGTTCTATGCCTGCACAAGGACACACACCTAAGAAGGTCATGTCATGTCATTTATATTAGTACAGAATGTTTATCTGCTTACAGAGACACAAACATGTTTTATCTGTTAAGGGTTCATCTGCACCCTTGCTAAGACCCTGAGACAAAGCCTGTTTGAACTGCCTCAAACTGCTCCTTACACAGCAAAATCACCAGTGTTGATTTAACACCCACAGTGTTGAATTCACACCCTTCAGTGTTTATATAAGTCAACTGGACTCATATAAAAACACTCTGGGTGTTAATGCAACACTCGGGATTTTACTGTGCATCATGCCCTATGCTTCATATATAGAGTACATGTTCAGCACGAGCGCCCCAGAGCACTCTCATCTTCTATCCTGTATTCATCCTTCTGTAATAAACTTCATCTGAGAGGACTAGTCTGTGAGTGTTTATCTAATTTCTAGTTTGAAGTTGTACATATGTCAGTCTTTGTCTTTTTTTCAGATTTGTGTTGGTCCATAATTGACTTGTGTACTTAATACCTTTCAGTTACACTCACACACAATAATTGATTAGTAACAAGGTGATTCCAATGTTGAACTTCTGTACATTGTTTACAAACTTAACAGCAATTACATTTTCATAAATCTTAAGCATTCGTTTGCAGGGAGAAACAAAACCAACAACAAACTCCTACATCTGGTACTGCACAGGGTTGGCGTCTGGACATTGGTTGTCCTTCCAGCACTTCCTGGCATGGTCTGTGATCAGAGACTCCTCAGGCACTTCAGGGATCCCCATGGCCCTGGCAAACTTGGAAGCCCCTTCAGCAGTCAGACACACATGACTAGTCTGCATAAAGTAAATATAAGGAGATTACATATCAAATGTAACATGAATGGAGAATATAATCTCATTGGCTAAAAAAATTAATTTGGGGACAAGATGGACATTTCAACAAGAGTTTAAGCCAGAATAACTGAAGAAAGCCTTGCATGGCCTAGCCAATTTCCTGAATTAAATTCCATTGAAAAATTATTTTGAAATTATGAGTCCAACAGACTCTTGTAACCTTGAGGAGTTGAAAATGATTTGCCAAGAGGAATGGGCCAAAACTGTTGAAAAAAAAGAAAAGAATCATTCTTACTGTAGAGGTCTCAAAGCTGTAACTGCCAACAACGTCTTTGTTGCAAAGTACTAATGCTGTTCATTTGTGGTGTCTGAAAGCTTTAGTTTTTTTAAAAAACATATTTGTTTATACTTATGAAGGCACAAAGTACACAAAACGTGTGTAAATCTGAAGTGTATATATACACACACAATAGTAGTAAATCGATCAGCTCTAACATTTAAACCACCTGCCTGATATTGTATAGGTCCCCCTTGTGCTGCTAAAACAGCTCTGACCGACTAATGCATGGACTCCACAAGACGTCTGAAGATGTGCTGTGGTATCTAGCACCAAGATGTTTGAAGCAGATCCTTTGAGTTTTGTAAGTTGTGAGGTGGGGCCTCCATGGATCAGACTTGTTGGTCCAGCCCATTTCACAGATGCTCAATCAGATCAAGATCTGGGGAATTTGGAGCACCTTGAAGACTTTGTCATGTTCAAGCCATTCCATTTTTTGCAGTGTGGCAGGGTGCATTATCCTTCTGAAAGAGGCCACGGTCATTAGGGATGATCTCTGGAAGGACAGAGATGGCGTCAGTGTGCTTGGTAGGCCATCGCTTCCTGTCGGTGATCAGTATGGTTGTGTTGTTTGCATGACTAAGTTTTCCTGCACCTACCGCCTCATCTATCCAAATTGATGACCAGCAAACTCTCCTTAATATACAGATCTCTGTTGCGGATGTGTGCAGCCTGAACTTTTGGGGACAGGATCTCTAATCCTTGGTTCTTTCTCCCGTTACCTGCTGGTGTTTGTAGCCTATGCAGTTGCACCCTCCACCAAAGGAAACACCACAGAAAACGCGGTAAGCGAGGGAGAAGTTCGGGCAAGGATTAGGAGAGTTCTGGTGACTATCACAGTGTTTAACAGTGTATTCCCTGATTACAACCTGGGAAATGGACGCTTCATTTCTTGCCGTTCCATGGAGCTCAGACACACAGGACTCCATATATTCTCGGACTCCTTGCCAGATCCCTGCGTACCAACAGTGAGACGCACTTCCGCAGAGGGGGGATTAATCATCAGAATCTCCAATCATTGGAGTTTTAACCCTCATCAGAATCCGAGTTTACTGTACCTCAGTGTAGACGGCTCTTATTAATGCACGACCAATTTCAAATAAGACTTTTGTTTTAAACAATTTCATTACATCATATGGCACACTTTTGTAGGCACACCTACACTTTTTATTTGTGACTGAAATGTTACTTACACCTGGGGAGTCAACCCTGCATTCTGAATTTTCTCCTTCGGGTTTTACATTTTTTTGGCTCACCGAGGGCAGTTGGAAGGGGGGGGAAGTAAAACGACCGCTTTCAGCTGTCGTTTTAAATGCCGGTTATTTTACTGGTGGGAAAGTATCTGAGCATTGAGGTCCAATTATTTAAAGTGGAAGCCCAGTCAATTATTTTTTGTTCTAGAAAGAAACTAAATCTAATTTAAAAGGGAATACCGTTGCCATGGGTGTACTTGACTGCAACAATGTTTAGGAAGGTGGTACGTAGTTTGGTGATAAGGTGGTAACATTCGCATGAATGGCTGGACCCGAGGATTCCTAGCAGAACACTGCCCAGAGTATCACATTCCCTCCACTTAACATCTTTCCACAGTGTATCCTGGTGCCATCTCTTCCACAGGTATGGAACACATGCACAAGCCATCTACAAAAGAAACTGTGATTCATCAGACCAGACCACCTTCTTCCATTGCTCCTTGGTCCAGTTCTGATGCTCACGTGCCTATTGTAGGTGCTTTCGGCAGTGGACAGGGAACTCACTGTCACCAAGCTTTGATGCACTGTGTGTTGTGACACTTTTCTAGAAAGTGTCCAGAACGTTTTGTCCAGGAAAGATAGTTCAGTTTTGTTCCATCTATAATCAACAATTAAGTATAACATCACTGCTGAACTCTGACAATGTTTGTGTGATCCTCTGCTAAATCTGTTTCTTCTTGAAATTCGAAATCTGTCATGTAAGGAATGAAACACTTTGGGGTGTGCTGTTACCACCCCAAACGAGATTATTTTTCTAATATAGCCCATCCCAAAGTGTTTTATACCTCTTGTACAACAGCAATTTGCTAACAATTGCTATTTGTATTTATTAATTGAACAACTTCTGTTTTTAGTTATTAGTTAGCAGTCCACTCGGGATCTTCAACTCCAACCTTGTCAAACCATGTCTTCATGGACCTCGCTTTGTACACAGGGTAGTCATGCTAAAACACGTTTGGGCCTTTTAGTTCCAGTGAAGAGAAATTGTAAGGATCACAAATGTATTCGTGTGCTTCCTACATTGTGGCAACACATACTTTTGACCATATAGTGCTATAAATAGTTTTATATAGTTCCATATAGTACTTATAAACAGTCACTCTCATCATCAGCCTCCTTTTTTCCTCTCTTGAAGTGAAGGTTCTCCGTCCTGAAGACTCTCTTGTGGCAGGAAACCTACTGAAACCTACTGTTGCAAAGCACCGACACCCTAGATTTCCTAACAGAAAGCATCAGAATATCATTAACTATGGTTTTCTTAGTTTAAAAAAAAAATCCATTTATTATTAACCTTAGATTATGTAGCGCATCCACCGTACAAGTATCTGTGAATGAGCTGTTACAATAGAACTGATAATGTATTAGATACAGCACATCAGTATAAACCTACAATAAATAACTTCTGTCAGAGCTGCACTGTTACAGCACATTAATCACCATACTTTCCCCCCCATTTCTTCAATCCGTTTACATTTATTGTCTTGCATTAACTGAATTGAAGTGAAAAAATTTTGTTTAAGCCTAAAATATGAATTGGTCCTGGATTTCACTGAAAATTGACTTCACTTAATTATATAATTAGTAAGTGTTCCTGTCTAAAAACCGTGTTAACTGAACTCTCTAATAACTGAGTAAAGAGCTAGATATTCAGAAGGGGGGGTGTTTGTGTATAATGGTAGATGTTAACTCTCACAAATGTACCTTCTCCATGACCAGCCTGGCCAGGTGTATTGGGTTAGCCAATCTCCTGACTGCAGACACGGCCCCACAGGCCAATGTGCGCCCATCCATTACCAGAGCATCCATCTCCACTTCTCCCTTCGCATTCAACATTGAGCCTCGACCTGAAATCACACAAATACAAACACATCCACATTTTTCCAAAATCGACCTCGATCACCAGAGCACCCAAGTTGTTCAACAGAAAAAAAAGTGTTTACCCTATCAGGAGATTTTGAATCTTGATGTCACAGCCAACCTTAGCCGGGAATCCTAGTGGGCAAATCTGCCCATGTTCACTGTCTGTGATGTCATTACTCATTCCCTATCAATCAGTGTGACACTAGCCACTGGTGTGCATCTATGAGCTCATGTATGCACAAGAGAGCAGATAGCCCTTTCGTTCGAGTGTGTTATGTCACCCTGTGACACAGCATGAACAGCAGGCCAAAAAGATGCATTAGTTGGCTTCACATGTGAGTGAGTGAGTACCAGGCAATTGGCAGATGACCAAATTTGCAGAATTTTATTTTTTTTTAAAGGATGATTGCCAGGCCTTTTAAGAATGTTTGATTTGCTGAGGCTGTGTGACATTTAATTTTTATTACTATTATTATTATTATTATTATTATTATTATTATTATTATTATTATTATTAGTTTAGTATTATTCATCTTCTCCATTCTAACTGTAAAAAGAATATTAATAAAAGGAAGATTGAAAGTCAATATTTAACAGAAATTAAACACTTTCCACAGTAGACTAGTTTGTATATTTTGGATAAATTAAACAACACGGTCAAGGCTCAATTCAATACTCTTCCTGTACGACAGTGCTACCTGCATTATATGTTGGGTTATTTTCCAGGATGGCAACGGTTTCTACCACAGCATCCAGTGCACTCCCTCCAGACTTCAGAATGGCATATCCCTTCCTTGCTGCTTCCTTCACACCGGCAGTGGAGACCTCAAATCGCTGCTTGAGAACATAACCTGCGCCACCATGGACTACCACAACAGGCAACATTGGAATCCTCAAAATCTGTCAGAGGTAGAAATATACCATACACTATAACAATCAAATAATTTAATCAAAGCTTTATTTAGTATTTAATTTGGGATGGGAATTTGCTTATAGATGATGACTTTATTTTTATTATGCATTACTATACATTTCACTCATACATAGACTGCTTCTGATGAGTGATAAACTTTGAGTATAGCATTTTAATTAAATAATCTTGGACTATTTCATTCTGACTTACTTAGGTACTGCAGCTCTGCCATAAGTAAAGAATACTCAGCCTTTACAGGCAGCCAGGCTGCTCACAATTCACTTAACATCAAAAAAAAAAAAAACAAAAAAAAAAAAACAAATAAAACAAACAAAAAACACCTGCTTAATTATTTTGTTCATTAAAAAATAATTTTAAAAATATTTGTGCAGTCAGACTGCACCATACCAGACAATAGATATCTGACATTAGTAATCTGTCCACTGAGGAACTTTAACCTAGGAGTTTATCCCTGGAGGAACTCTAGTCTGGAACTGAAATGCTAGGACAGAAAAGACAGCCCAGTTTAAAGTCTGTAACCCAAAATATTTCTTCAGAAAAGGAGCTGGTTTACTTTGCTGCTTATTACTATATAAAAGCAGAAAAAAAGAGCAGATTCTTTTACAGGAATTAAAAAGTGGTATATGTCAGATAGGGTGACCAGTGCTGTTCAGTCACAGTATAGCAGAGTTGCTTTTGCAGGACACACAAGATAGCGAATGAATGATGGTTCAATTCTGGCCCACTTCCGGCCAGTGTAATGAAATGGAATGGCGGCATGCACCAACAAATATTAATGTTTTAAAAGACAGCATGTGTAGCGCATTTTGTTTAACTTGCTATAAATCACCAGCAACATAAATAAAAAGTACAGTGCTTATGAATTAAGAAATATTCTGTAAACAAGCTGCCTGGAGTTTAGCAGTGAGCATAAGATGCTCACTGAAGGATATTCTGTTACATTTTTAACCTTTACTTTGGAAAAATGCTTATAATTAAATTTATGAGTGAAACATTTAGATCTCCAGTTACCCCATTAAATTAATAAAATACTTACTTTCTCTCCCAATACTTTATACCCTATGAACTGAGTCTTTTTCATATTTCATTTACTATCCACTTTGACTCTATCAACAGTTTTTAATTAAGTGAATGGGTATGATCATTGGAGTGTCCAGTTAAGAAAATATATAATACTTATAGGTTTGAAAATCAGGACAGGTCATATTTGTGGCTGTAAGTGACCCACATCTGTCATTTGTGTGAACAGATTTCAGTAATGTCAAATCAATACCATGTGCATTTGCTCTGTGGGTCAGCTAATGGCTTATCATTATGATCTGAGCGCTAACAGGAGCAATGGGAGTCCATAGATTAATTCTGAAATGGAGTTAATAAAGATAAAAAAAATATATATATACAATTCAAAATCAATCTCTTGGCCAACTTTTAAATATTAACATATCAGCCATCCTATTTAAAAAAAAAAAAATCAATTATTTACATTACATTTATGGTATTTGGCAGACGCCCTTATACAGACCGACTTACATTTACCTCATTCATACATCTGAGCAACTGAGGGCCTTGCTCAAGGGCCCAACAGTGGCAGCTTGAACTCATGACCGTCTGAGCAGAAGGTCAACACCTTAACCACTGAGCTACAACTGCCCAAATATCACAAACTCAGCCAGGCCTTTTCAGCAGCATTAACACTAAATAGTGACGAATGCTAACTTACTGTTGGTCATTTGGTTTCCTCGCCTCAGGACTCCAACTCCACTGTCACAATCAAAATGTCAAAGCAACATTTTGCTGCTGAAAATGCCTGGCTGAGTTTGTGATATTTAGACAGGGAGCTCTTGAAAATTTATTCATGGGAAAAGAGTAACTCAGCAAGTGATAATTAACTTTTCCACAGTCAATGGCTAACGGAACTCAGTAAAATTCTTCATAAGGTTAACGTGACAAAAAGAGAGGATGGGGCTACAGTAGGTTGTAATGTTTTCCACCATCACTGTAATTTCAGAACAGAAAAAATAAAATTCTGCAAATATACCACTTGTGAAAAAGTGCAAATAAACATTAATTAACTGCTAATTCTTTTGTCAGTGTTTTACTGTAAAAATGCTGCCAGTTCTTTACTGTTTTTCTAACAGGAAAATTTAACAATGTGCATCAAAAGGTCACAGCATTTCAGGCACGTCCTCAGTCTGAAAACTTGCTGAGGACAGGCAGCTTCAATTAGAGATGCATCGATACTAAATTTCTCAGCTGATACCGATAACCGATTATTCAGTGTGATATCGACCGATACAAACCTGCAGCTTGTCATCATTCCACACAAGAGACATCATCTTTACACACAGCACGAAATCGATGTGTTTTCCCGCCCTCTATTGATTGACAGGATATAATCAGCCCTGATAATTGGATGTTTCTAAACTATAGGCTGATGGCCGATAGCGGGGAAAATAGCCTTTATCGGCCAATACCGATTATTGGCTGATACATCGGTGCATCTCTAGTTTCAATAGTTTATTTTTCTTCCTCACGCATCATTATCTAGTGAAAGCATCAGTTATATTGGGCTTTATTATAAACGAAGAAAATGAAATAGAAGAGCTAATATACAGAAGTGACTCACAAACAGCAATTATTTCCTTTCACAGAACTATTTCCTAATCCTGAGCACAATTTAACCGGTTGGACTAAACATGACAATAGGATTAAGTTATTTCGCACGCAAAGGGATTGTCAACATCATCTACCGCACAGCACGCGCTGAGAAACTAGGCTGCGTGCAGAGCTGTTTAACACGCGCTCAGCAAAATGGCCAATTAATTATAAAAAATATCCTCCCGTGACACAGTGACCACATCAATCCTACACAATACGATCAGATATGACATTAAAGCAAAACGAGTTATTTTCCTACCTGTATACCTCAGAACGTGTTTATCCGATATTGACCAATGGCTAGAGGCTGCGTAACATCATCACTAGCGCAGGTCGACAAATTAAAAGTTTATGGGTTTCAAATTTAGGCGAAATTGATCGATATTTATAGTAATTCCGATTTTTGCATTTAATATTTATCATTCATCTTTTGAAGGAGTTTACATTCTAAAAAAGACAAAACGTCTAAGCCGGAACAGCGCGTGCTGAAGGTAGCACTGTTTTTGAAACATCCTGCCGAATGTTGTTTTGAATGAACCTGCGGCCGCAGCCTAGTCTTCACGATACGACGCACGAGTTTACAATGAAGGAAATGATCTGTTAGAAACGTGTAGTTTGTATTGCAGGTTTCCCCTGTGCACTGAATGAAGGAAAACTTTTTTAATAATAATAATAATAATAATAAAAAAGATTTGAGTGTTTGGAAGAAGCATTGAGATAAATAAAGTACATGTTTATTTATACATGAACGTTTTTATTTGGACCTTTATAATGAAAAAGTGAAACAATTCAACTTTTCGGAAGAGGTCTGTATCTTTATAATTAAATGAATGTTAATTTATTCAGAGGACTATACATATATTTATAGGCCTGTCTTTACGCACGGTCCTGAAAGGTGTATTCACCTCTTCTTTCAGCAAAGATGTATTGATTAGGATACTTTTAGTTACTATTTTCAGGTCTAATTAACATTCATACCTGAATTCTATTAAACACAATGTCACAAAAGTGAATAAATGTACCACTGTCATCTACCTTGTTCAGTAGAGGTAAAAATGTCCAGAATGCTGTTCTCACTAATGTGAGACACCAACGCTTTTCTTTTGTCGGTGTGAATTTGTCCACGCGAGCGCCTGTACGTTCACGGATGACGCTTATCGCTACTTATAGGCCGGTGCCGCTCTCGTGCACGCGGGCTGAGAGGAGAGGAGGCTGTCGGATAGGAGGCGCGTCACTGGCGCGCTCTGATTGGAGACCGGAGATGAGAGGCGGCGTGCGCGCGGCGAGCCCCATTCTCAAATGAGTGTGCGCGCGTCTCCGTGCGGAGGATGCGCGCGCCCGAGGGGCTGCGGTCCCATTGACTGTTCCGTTTCCCTGACAGCGGCGGCATCGGCGGCACTGGCGCCTCAGCCAACCGAGAGAGCCGCGCGGATTCGACGCCTCACCGTCAGCATCATCACGAGCCGGACAATAAAGACAACAGTCCTGTTATCAAGTAGCATCCTCCGGAGGAGACATGGGCTACCGATAACTGGAAAGAGGGGATAGAGGGGGTAAAGGCAGGCGGGAGGGCGGGCTATAAACTATTTTAGGAAGGGTAGCACCAACGGCGGCCGCCCCGCCACCATGAAAGGGTTGCAACGCTTGCGTGAGCCGCCGATGCACCCGTGGACCATGTCGTGATTCGCGGGCTTTAGCAGCTTTCGCAACGGAAACACGAGTCCGCCAAGGAACGGGGAAAACATGTCGGCCTCGGTGGGGCCCCGAGGCGGCCCTCGCCCCCCCACTGCGCCGCCCTCGATGCCCGAGCTGCCGGACCTCAGCCACCTCACAGAGGAGGAGAGGAAGATTATCATGGCTGTGATGGTTCGGCAACGGGAGGAGGAGGCCAAGGAGCAGCAGGCCATACTCAAGTAAGACAGCGTGATCGTTTGTTTCCATCCATTGCAGAGAGAAACCTAGAAGCTCTCATATGTTTAGAACAAGGAACGACCCGATTCATTCCTGTGTTTATCATTTGTCATACACACCCGATAAAAGGCACATGCACCTGCGCTGCACCGTGTGTATACGGGTGTGTGGGTGGATGTGTGCGCGCGCGCGCCTGAGGAGAGCCGCTGTTTGCTTTACCGTCCCTCTTTAAGCATAGCCCCCACTCTGTGTGTATGTGTGTAAGTGTAAGTGTAAGTAAGCCTGGGAACTCACAGTACTCCCTGCTCTTGATTTCAGTAGCTGTAACATCTGAGCAATACTCAAGGCTCGATCATCTGTCTCACTGTCGTGTTTTCACCATACTGCCTTATGTTTGTAGATATTATACAGGTATGGCGCTCGGACAGGAGCTAGGACTCTTTTGGCTCCTTGTGAATGCGGGTACATGTGCACGACGGTTCAAAGCCGGTTGAGACCAAAACATTACCACTGGTTGTGGCAAAAATAAGCTGTTTAACTCGCATCTCACTGAGTTGATATTACCGCACCCTCAATTTACAACAATCCTAGTCTCACACAGTTTCGGATACTTGAGTCTGTAACAGATTGCAACATTTATACTTCTGATCTCTCGCTCTGAGATAGGCTTCACTTGGCTAAATATGTTGCTTAAATTCTTAAATAAAAATGGAGTAATCTGAGGTACAGACACTGCAAAGTACAGCTTTGAGTTCGTCTGTGTTCTTTTCACACCGCAGACCCTTTACAGGACATGAATGAACAGAGCCAAGGCTGGTTAAAGCGGGTGTTGGGAAGGACTTCCGGTTTTTTTTTGTTTGTTTTTTTTTAAACGAATCAACATTATCACGTCCAGACGTGATGAAACGGCTGAAAGGTGTGAAAGATTTAGGTCTCCTCGTTTTGTCACGACTAAACTTCCCGTGCCTCGTCATCGTGACGGTCGGTCTGTTTTTAACCCATTCATTGACCTGCTCCTCTTAGCAGTACTAGCAAAATAGTGGCACTACTCCAGTGCCCTTTATTCAGATATGCATACTTAATATCACCGACTTTACACAGGACAATAATAAACTGGTCGACATTATTTATTTGTGTTAATGTAACATGATGGAGGAAGGGATGGAGGTTGCTTTTTTGAGACATTTATATCCATGTCCCATAAATGACAACACAAATGGCATGTTCTCATTCAGTGCTCCTCTCTATTTCTAGAGGCACTACTCCAAAGATTTGATTTGGATGAATGAATACCTATCTGGCAGTTTTGTTGGAGCACAGCACTTTTCTAAAAAATGCTACTACAATAAAACTATAATTGGAATAAAGTTGCAGGTCTGTAAAAATAATAATAATAATAATAATAATAATAATAATAATAATGTAGCATCATTTAGATAAACGCTTGGCAAGTTGAATTGTTTAGTCAGGTAAGATCTGTCCAAACAACTCTGAAGAAGGGTTAATGTTTGGGCAAGATTTAATGAGATAACAAACATGTCCAAACATGATTTACAATAAATTGGACAGCTTTATTGTGACTTTCTGTACACTCTATTTTTCAGAGAGGAGAAGCCCATACAAGCAAAAACAGTGAACCTGGTTGGGAACAAGAAACCTCCACAGCAGAATGACATCAGGTAAACACATCATCCAGACGTATTTTACTGGTAAATAAGGTGTTCAGTCTGAAGGTGTTTGATGCACTTATAAAAAGCTGGTTATGTTTCTCAGTTACATAGGAACAGTGATCTCTCCTCTGCTATGTTTGCTCTTGTTCAAGAAGTTTATTGATGTGAAGATATTCTTTTGGTTTCATCATCTGATTTTCACTGTAGGAATTCCAGTAAAAGGCTTGCTTCTAATTATTTCCAAGTGCATGCTTGATTTCAGTGGCATAATCTGGGTAAGCTGTTCTGGATTGTATACGAGATATCTGTATATCTACAGTTTATATTGTTCCAGTTGGAAGAAATCTAGCTAAGCTGTGAAATTTTGAGATGTGGGTGCCATCTTAATTTGTCATCTTGTGCCAGCAGGAATGGCTGCTTATGGAGTGTCAGTGCTCTTATGCATCATGCCTGCTGGAATTCCTCTCAAGATCTTGTTCAAATATTATTCATCACTCAAAGTGACTCAGCTTGTGCGTACTTCACATTTCCGCTTTTGTTTTTAAAGTTGAAGTCTGTCCTGCTATAATCTTGTGGACACAGGGTCTGTGCTGTGATTAAGAAGACGGTCACATTTACATTCTTCTGTCCTGCAAACATACACACACACACAAAAAAAAACGATTACAGGTTCCTGCAGCTGTGCTATAGAAGCCCATGAGAGTAATATTTATGCCACATTAAAATATTTATATGTGCCAGCACTGCCCTGGTTTCCCGTTCACCAGATTGAGAGAGCTGCAGCACAGTACAGATAAAGACCATCAACATCGTTCTGTCTCTCTGTAAGTGTCTCTTTGGAAGGATTAGAGGACAAATGCATCCACATGGAGCCCCTGAATGTGGTCATATCAAGTTTCACTAACAAACCACCACAGCTACATCAATGTGTGTTTGAGTGATATTTACTTATATATTTGTGTAACTCACCACCAGGTTTAGTGTCAATATTGCCGTTAGTACAGTTGGAAAGGACAGAGACCTGAGCTGATTATCCGGTTATGAGTCATATTGAATAGAGATTTCATTGACCATACCGTTTTCTCTGTAGATGTTTTTTTTTTTTTTTTGCCATTTGGTTTAGATCCTGAGTGAGTCAGATGCTTTCTGTCAAAGATCACACCACGGAGCTGGGCTTAATATAATTCACATCTCAGATCTCTATTCTTCTTCTGGTGTGTGCCAGAGCAGCACTGACACAAATCCAGCAAAAAAGGGAGGAATACATGAATAGAGAAATAGATAAAGCAACAAGCAAATCATGCAGTGGAGGCTTTCAATAGCTTCACACTCCATACATTAGCACCCACTGGAGGATGAGCCTCAGGAAGCCATTTGTTCCCACACACCAGCAGGGCCTACAGCTCTGAGTGTGAGCTCTTGGTTTGGCATTGGCTACAGTCAGAGTCCTAATGCTCCAGCTGCAAAGGCTCACTCTCTGGCTATCTCGTGTGCATCGTTACATCGGGAAAGCTCTAACTTGGATGGAGAAAATGTCAGGTAACACCATATAATGCAGCTCAAGACATCAGCCAGTTTAGGTGGGTCTTGGGTAAACCACTGCAATGAGTGCATTGCATTTGGCTACATTCCCACTGACTAGTGGTTCAGAATATTGTTGGAACATGTCATATAAATCAGAGAAAGTGTTCACAATGTTGTTAATGTAGATGTCTCTAATTTAAAGATATAACTGAGGGCACAGAAGGAAACAGGCTATACCAGGTGAATGGGAAATAGGAGCTATTGCATGCTGATACTTTGTGTATGTGTGTGTGTGTGTAAAACCCTTGTAAGTGCTGAGCTACACGAAAAGCACAAAATACTACACTACTAGCAGTCAGTACAGGTAACAGCAGTTTCCTTATTTCTGACTGAGTTCAAATTCTTATTAGCTACAGTGCAGAGTCGAAATCAGAAGTCCATAAAGCTGTTTTAACTTAACAAGATGTTGTTAAGTTACACAACATACAGTGGCCGCAAAAAGTATATGGACACTTAGGCCACACTTACTAATGTATGGATTTCACTGCATTAGGAAACATGTCAAAATCATGTGGCATTTATTTTAAAGAAAGTTGCCATAAGCACACTTGCACATAAAAACAGATTATGTTTAAAAACATAAAAGTAATAGATAACAGAAACATAAAAATAATAGATGATATAATAGATAATAGAATGTTCAAAATTAGACAGAAAGTGTGTGTGTGTGTGTGTAATTATATATATATATATATATATATATATAAAAATATAAAAGGCATGGTCTGGGAAGTATTAGATGGTAAGCAAACAGATGGTTCTCATAGTCGACATGTTGGATATGGGAGAAATGTGCAGGCATGAAAACCTGAATGACTTTGACAAAGGCTAAATTGTTATGACTGCATGACTGGGTCGGCGCACCTCTGAAACAGGGTTTGTGGGGTGCTCTCGGTCAGAAGTGGCGAGTACCTACCTACAGTGTTCCAAGTAGGAATAAACAATGAACCAGCGACAAGTTCTGTCCAGAAGGGATACTGTGGCACAAGTTATAGAAACCTTTAAAGACTGTTACAGGAGGAATATCACACAACACACAGTGCATTTTGCCTACAATGTGAATGCAAGCATCAGAACTGAACCTTGAAGCAATGGAAGAATGTCGTCTGGTTTTCTTTTACATCATGGGACAGCTGGGTACATGTGCGTTGTTTACCTGGGGAAGAGATGGCGACAGGATGCACTCTGGGAAGAAGACAAGCCATCAGAGGTAGTGTGATCCGATTGGAAATGTTCTACTAGGAAACCCTAGGTCCAGGCATTCACGTTAATGTCAGTTTGACACATGCCACCTACCTAAATATTGCTGTGGACCAGGTAAACCCCTTCATGGCAATGGTATTCCCTGATAGCAGTGTCCTCTTTCAACAAGCTATTGCTCCCTGCCACGCTGCATACATTGTTCAGGAATGATTCGAGGAAC